>NC_044249.1:21290672-21568172 GCF_003957555.1 Calypte anna | reverse complement strand
ATTGATTTACTTTTCATTGTTTGGTGTGAAGCCAACCCCTCCCCACAGCAAGACAGATGCAGCAAAAGAGGCTGAAAAGCACCTGCAGTTATGGGCTAAATAAAGGCAAGGGACATCATTAGTAAACAACTTCAGCATTCCATGGCTTTCAGAAAGCAAAAGAAAAGGAAGATTTTGGAAGAGCAGGATCCCAGAGAGCTAAGGATGATTACATCTCTCTACTTACAGCTATTCCTTATTAAAGGTGCATGAGGCAAACTGAGAACCTGGGAGAAAAGCTACGAAGCTCATCATCCTCAGCACAGCTTAAAGCCTACATAATTATTTTATCAAAGCAATCACTACCTATCCATAATTATTTTATTCTCTCCAGCCAACAACAAAGACATTTTTTTCTTTCCCTTTACCCTTAGCAAGAGCTTTCATTTGATTACCCTGTGGCTTTTGATTACAGAATGACATTAATTTAGAGAAAGGATGGAAACCTCTGTGGACCATGTCCAGTCCTCAGGGATATTTCTGCCCTGTATCAAATGCCTGATGTTTCCCCAGAGAGAAATCAGGGTATCAGTGTCAGCTACAAGCCCTTGCTTTTTAACTGTGGGATGATTTCTTTGCTCTATCTTATTACAGGCATTATCAAAGGCTTTTAGTTAGGCTGGAAACCTCAAAGAGGTGACCCTGGAGAGCATCCCTGCTGGCAATAAATGTCACCTGAAAGAGGTCGAAAGCCTAAAAATAAAAGGAAGGTGGAAGTGGAGGATCTGGGATTCCTCCAGCTCTGTTTTGCAGCAGACAGGGACTGTCCTCCTCACCTGCCAGGAGCTGAGGGTACCCCAAAGCTTTCTTTGGCTGTAATCCATCACTTAAATCTGTGAGAAAACAAAAGCATCCCCATCCACGTTCCCCACCAAATGGCAAGCAGAATCAAAGCTTAATTGAAACTGGTATTAAGCTTCATGCTAATGGAGACCACCTGTTTGATGGGTAACGTTGCCAAGAAATAGCAGGATGGAGGAAGCAGCAGCAAGAAGAAATTCAATCCAAAATTGCTTTAACCAAGGAGATTTCCTTTGAAAAATGAGAACTTGGGAAGATGTCAGTATTAGCATATCGTTGGGCACAAGAGCCATTAAAGGAATGATGATAAAGAACAGAGTAAGAGCTCTGTCTGAGGAAGGTAAAGACTTTTTAGGAATGTCATTCCTGGCCACTATTTCCCATTTAAATAGCCACAGCCAGCCCAAGAAGAAATGAGCCTGTTTGAATCAGCCAGAGAGCCATTCCTCAAGAAGATTCTCTCATTTCTAATTCATTTCACTCTGAACACAGCTGACACCACCAGCACAATGCTCACCATGAACTTTGCCTACACAGGAACACAGGAAATATTGACTGATTTAAGGAAAATACACAATATTATGGCCAGCTCTACAAACCCAAATAGATGTGAAGACAGTCTCCCTTCTTACACCCCTACATATATTTTCAGCCTCTCATTGTAAACCACTGGGAAGTTATTTTGCAGGTCAAAGGAGGGAATTATGGAAAATAATTCAACCCCAGAGCAAACCCTTGGGTTGCAAGGAGAGGCAGAGCAGGAATCTTTTGACACACGGGAATAAACAGAGCTCAAGCTGTTCCCTTAGACTAAGAAGGAAGCGAAGGAAAGGTCATAAAAATGTATCAAAATTAGTATTCACAGCATTTGAATCCAAGAGAAGTGTCATTTCTGAAAGCTTTGCTCAGAGCAGAACCCTGCACACACATCTCTTGGAAATTCTGTGCAATTGCAGCGGTGCTGGAGCACCAGGACAGGAATTTTCCTTCCCAACTTGGTTGCACTCATCCTGACAACATCTACACCACCAGTAAATGAACAAAAATAACATAAGGGAGTGACAGGAGGGCCCCAAAGGAAGGGAATTTATTATAAAGAGGGCACCATCCAAGAGGGTCCCACTTTCCATTGAATCCCCAGGGACAGCCACGGGGTTTCTGTACAGAGAGGAGCAGGCAATGCTGTGGAACCCACCCGTGTCTGAGTGTGTACACCCAGGTGTGTGACAGCCCCCCAGCCCTGCTAATGAAAAGGTTGAGTTAATTAACAGCACTTTTGAGGCCATCCTCAATTTTCACACCTCCTGTTCACTACGGTTCCTGAGCCTGAACTTGAGGCAGCTCGCTGGAAAGCAGGGATGGGGTTAAGGGGTAGGAATTGTTTCTGCCTTTTGGGTCACCATTTGGAACTGCAGCAGGTGAACAAGACAGGAATTCCATGTTCTGAGTGGGTTCACAAATGTTCATAGAATCATAGAATTGACTGGGTTGGAAGGGACCTCAGAGATCATCAAGTCCAACCCTTGATCCACTCCCACTGCAGTTCCCAGCCCATGGCACTCAGTGCCACATCCAGGCTCTTTGGAAAGATCTCCAGACACGGAGAATCCACTACTTCCCTGGGCAGCCCATTCCAATGCCTGATCACCCTCTCCAGAAAGAAATTCTTTCTCATCTCCAACCTAAACCTCCCCTGGCACAACTTGAGACCCTGCCCTCTTGTCTTGCTGAGAGTTGCCTGGGAAAAGAGCCCAACCCCCCCCTGGCTCCAACCTCCTTTCAGGGAGTTGTAGAGAGTGATGAGGTCTCCCCTGAGCCTCCTCTTCTCCAGCCTCAACACCCCCAGCTCCCTCAGCCCTTCCTCACAGCAATTCTGCTGGATCCCTTCACAGCCTCCTTGCTCTTCTCTGGACCTGCTCCAGCACCTCAATCTCCTTCCTGAGGGGCTGAGGGGCCCAGAACTGGACACAGGACTCAAGCTGTGGCCTCCCCAGGGCTGAGCACAGGGGCAGAATCCCTTCCCTGGACCTGCTGGCCACGCTGTTCCGGATAAAGGCCAAATGTTTTTCCTATCAGGGTAAAGACTGACTTTAAAAAAATGGGGAATATCTGTGAGAGCCTGTGGTGAGTTAAGATACCCACAAAATGTCAGGATGTCAGGGGTTGGAAGGGACCTCTGGAGATCATCCAGTCCAACCCCCCTCCCAGAGCAGGTTCACCTGGAATAATCTGCACAGGATGGTGTCCCCAGTGCATTAGATTTCTCTGTAGAAAGGAAAAAAGTTTTAGGAGAGACTACACCCCCCCCCATCCCTGCCATAACCCAGCTGGAGGAAGCCAGAAAAGGGCTTCAAGTTTGAGAGACTAAAAATGCCCACAGCAGAGGCAGCTGTAGCTATTTTTCCACTCCAGCCTTCATGAAATCCGAGTGGAAGGCAGCAATTTCAGTGACTTGAAAACTCCCCAGTGCTTATCAAAGACTCTGAGACTTCAAAGAGGGTGTGAGCTGGTACAGTCCAACCCCAAGCCCCCCAGGAAGCACCTGCAGTGATGCCACAAAGTCAGGGTGGCACTTTTGAAGCCAACCATGGTGATAACTTGCTAAGCACAGGACCACACAGTGAGCATCTAAGAGGGATTTTGCAAATGGTGCATTTTGGATGCAAGTGATTTTGTATGCAAGAAGCTGCAAAATCTGTTTGCCTCTTTTTGTTCCTCGAAGCATTTGGCTCATAATTAACATTTATGCACGTTCAAATCACAATACATCAACCTACAGGAGAGAAAGAGGGGAGGCAATTGCCAGTTAATGATTCAATTACAAACTGTGGTTTTTTCCTTAATCAGCTCCTCAGCATCTTATACACAACTCCAGCCAGCAGAGATCAATGCTTCCCATCAAAAGGCTTCCCAGTGAATTTGGGGACACAATCTGGGAGAAAGCAATCTAAAATCAAATGGGACAGAATGTTAATGAAAACAAGAGCTTGGGATATGAAACAAGACAGGAACACAAGCTCAGGATGAGCCAGCAGTAAGGTGTAATAGAGCAAAAAGCTGGGAGCTGCTGAGGAGGGGCTGAAGTTACCTCCATCAGCAGCTCTTATTTCCAGCCCCTGTGCATTCAGGACTCACCCACAGGAATCTGCTCCAGGTAAATAATGGTTTGCTTTAAACAGTGTTAAAAAAACTGCTGACATTTCCACAAATTCTCCCCATTAACTACTTGTCAGCTCCACAACTGGAGATTCCTCTCTGAGTGAGCTGACTTGAGTCTGGATTGAAACCCCCAAAATGAAGCCCTCTGGAAGTTGTTTCACTGAACTTCCTCAGCTTCTTAGCTGATGGTTTGCATTTTATAGCTATTTTTATAGCTCTTTCCTAACTGAGATATATTTTGAAGGAATAACAAAGCCAACTCACAACAAATACTGAGGAACCAGAAAAAACAGGGCTGGGGGGGGGGGATGCAAAAGATCATATTGCATTCACATGACTACAAAAAAACATCCCTAACATCCACTTCTGTCCTTTTCTAAAGGGTGAAGGATAAGGGATATTTAGAGCAGTGCTTTCCAAGAAGATGAGGAAAAAAAAACCAACCAGCTGGGGCTTGTACAACGCTGAGAAAGTCACCATGGCTGTGCCAGATAAAGGTTGGGATTAGATGGAGCCACAAAGAGAGAATGGAAATATTCAAGATGTGTTTGACAAGACCTTACCTGGGTTTTTAAGCAGGCTTGGCAAGCCAGGGCTGTGAAAGAACTCCAGGATACTCAGAAATCACTCAGCCAGGAGGTATTAGGAAGCAGATTGCTGTAGTTTGGAAGTTTCCTGCATTTTGCAGCTTGAAGTTCTTTTACAAAATAATCGAGGCATTAAAGAAGGCAGGGAAAGAGATCCTAAACCAATATATTTAACACAGGAAAAAAAACCCCAAAAGCAAACACCCTGAAGTGGTTTTGAAGAGAGGTGGAGCAAGAAGGGCTAAAAAAAAAAAAGGCAGAATTGAGCATTGGCAGGGACACAGCTATCTCTAGCACAAAAGAGCATTTATATCCTCCAAGTCCAGATTTTAGCAGGCAAGAAGAGAGGGAAAGAGAGGCAGATCTCACTCAGGGACTTCAGAATAAAGGTTCTGCCATGAAAAAAAGGAAATATGGCTTGTAGTTTAATTACTGGATAGGAAAGACCAGACATTTGTGAAGTTCTCTGTTGCCACATTTGCCATGTGTATAAAACCACTTCTGGTTTAGATACTTCTACTGTATTTAAATTGAAAATAAGCCAGGATAAGAGATATTAGGTACAATGCCTCTTTATGATGATACTCAATGAAAAAAAATCCCAAAACACCCAGTGGGGATGCTGGACTGCACAGGGACAGCCTGAACACATGGGGAAGCTGCATGGTGACACAAAGAGGGAGAGAATCTTGTCCAGAAGTAGCAGAGTTTCACTGACTTCATCACACTTCTTACATTAAACCCACTCTTATTTCCAAAGGGAAATTGAAAGAGGTTCTGCAGCTGCCAGAAGTTTCATAACTGCAAAGACAAGAAGTGCAGGAGATAAAGAAAAGCAGTTTGCATCCTGCAACAGAGTTTTAATTAATGGGTCAGTTCATCCCAGAGGACTAAACCCAAGTGGAGGAGCTTTTATGCAGAGAAATTAGGGATGATGGCTTTGAAAAAGAAATCAACTTAGAAAAAAGAACTAAGGGAGGGAATATGGGAAAGGTCTGGGCAAAAAGTACTCCCAAGAAGAAAAGAGGAGCAGTAAGGAAAGCAGAGGTCACCCTGGGGTTCTACTTTAAATCTTGGAGTTAATTCCAATCACGGATTGATTGCCAGAAAGTCTTTGCCCCCAAAATCCAGACCTTGAGATATTTTCTATTTTATCTTATTGAAGATAAAACTTTGAAGGAGAACCAAGACTGTCCCAAAAAAAAAGAAAAAAAAAAAGGGAATAAGGAAAGCAAATAGGAGAGAGGTAGAGAAAGGACAGGTAGGAACACAGATTGCAATTAAGGGCAATTGAGGGCAGCTCAATCCACCAGGGAAGATTGCACAAGACCTGAAAGGACACTGTGAGTCAAATCATACTTTTTTTCCTGACTTTTGTCTAGTTTTTCTCAATAGAGCCATTACTTTTTGTAACAGCAGCTCCTACCCATCAACTGCTCTGAAAAAAAATTATCAGGATGGTGAGGAGGGAGGAGCTGCCATCCAGAGGGACCCTGGAGAAATGGGCCAAAAGGATGTTCAACAAAAGAAAAGTGCAAAGTCCTGGCCCCAGGGAGGAACAGCCCCAGGAACCAGTAGGTGCTGGGGTCCATCCAGCTGAAAAACAGCTTGGCAGAGCAGGACCTCATGGTCCTGGTGGGCATCACATTGAAGCTCAGTGGAATCTGCTCACCATCCACAAACCAGAGCCAGCAGGTCAGGCACAGAGATCCTTCCCCATCTGCTCCACACTGGCAAGATCACACCTGGAGTATTGGGTCCACTCCTGGGCACCCCAGGACAAGAGAGAGATGGACATACAGGACAGGTTTTGGTGGGTGCAAAAAGGACAGAGCCAGTGATGGAAGAGGCAAGGAGCAATAACTGGGTCCTTCTGAACATCAGAAAGCATTTCTTGATGGGAACAGTGACCAAGCACTGACACAGGTTGGGGAATCTTCATCCTTGGAGAGTTTCAAAAGCTGCCTGGCCATGGATTTGGGCTACTCACTCTAGGTAGCCCTCTTGGAGTAGAAGGTGGCCCAGTTGACCTATTGAGGTCCCTTCCAGCTCCAGGTTTCTGTAAAAAAGACTGTGCTGTTTGTCAGATTTAGAAATGTAAAATGCAGACTTGGTTGTCCAGTGGTTGTTAAAGGATGCAGAAGAAAACTGCTTTAATTTCACACCCAGATGATGGGTAGGTGCCAGAAAAGATGAGGTCTCCAGTGATAGGAGGTGCAATGAGCTTCCTGGGGAAGGATGGCAAAGCCACAGCAGAGTAACAAAGAACTTCTGCAAACATGAGAAAGGATGGGAAGCATTCAGCACCAAGAGGTATTCAAAGAAAGGTGACAGAAACCCATAAATTCTGGGAAAAAAGTTTCTGAACTGAAGGGTAAGTTAATAGAAATCATAAGGACCATGATATCCACTGCCAGACTTCTTTAGAAAAAAAAGAGTCCCTCAACCAGTAAGAGTTGATGCTATTTTTGACTTTGTTCTGGCAAGTAACAAGGACATTAAAAAGAGCTGGTGATATAGAATTACCTTGGATTGAGTGCACACAAGCACATTCATATTAAATTAAGGATAAAACGAGGTAAGTGTTGTAAGAGAATCAAAGTTCACTCTTTTTAATGGTGAGAAATTAAATAAGACACTAAAATCAAGTGGACTAAAGTGATAAGGAATGGGAAAGCAGCCATCTAATTATTTCTCTCAGGTCAAAGATGCAAAACTATTTGAAAGCTGTATCCTCAGAACAAACCTCAAAAAGGACATTAAGAACAATTAAAGAATCTATGTATTATGGAGAGGAAAGGATTCATTAGCAAGAAGCCTGCAAGTGGTACAGAGATAAAATAAGACCTGCCAAATGTCAAGCTGTGCTAGACCTCAGCAAAGGAGGAATAAAATAGCAAGAGATGTTCCAGCTGTACCTGGAAAGGAGACCAGAAAGGGAAAGGGAGGAGAGGGTAGGCTGGAAGGGTAGGGAAGAGATTAAAACCAATCAGCTGCATCCCTAAAACTAAATGAAGTGTTTTCATTAAGGACCAGGGCACCAAACACAGGTGTCTAAGAGGCTGGAGGTTATAAAAAGATGCACAACCAAGGTGGAGCCAAAATTCAAACTGTTTCCATGTGTTCCAAGTCAGGGAAAGCATCCCAGCACTCCAAAAGGAAAAGCACATGAAGGAATGCCCCTGGCAGCAAGGCTGCTAAAGCAAATCACAGGCCAAATGTGGCACTCTGGGAAATTTAAAGCTGGTATTTAGAAGAGGGAGGAGAACCAAGGATATTCACACTCCCCAAACCTCATCAGTATGCAAAATTTTGGGACACATTTTGAATAAAAGAGGTGAGGGAGTAAATGAAAAACCCAATTCAACAAAAGCTGATAACAACATGTGCAGTGCCAGCCTGTTTGGGGGTTTTTCTGCCTGTAAAAACAATTAATTGTATGGACACAGGCACTGCAGCTGAGTTAATCCCAGTTTCATTAAGGATTTCAGTACACTGGGAATTCCTGGGTGAGTTAAGGTGGTGGACATCATTTCAAGTTGTTTAATAGGAGAAGAGTTAGTTCCAGGATGGCATCTAGACAGACTTTGATTGGTATCTTCATTAATAACAGACACCCAAAAAGAGAGAGTGCTCCCTGCACTGTGTGCTGACAAAATCAAAGGAGATCATCAATAAAAAGATGGAAAAGAACCACACAGAAGAACAACATGATGATCTTGAAGAGTGGAAATATTCTCCATTTCTACGACACTATTAGGGGCCAAGAAAATGCTCACTGTGAGTACTGGGAGCTCATCACTTGGAAATCAAGGATGGGAAAGACCAGGGTGCATCAGTCCCTACTAAAATGGAAAAGGATTATTAAGTGCTGCAGCCATGAGAATAACCAAAGCAAAATAATGCTATCAAAAGATCTAGAAAGGTAATTAAAGAACCTAGAGAGAGACAAAGCCATGGTGAGACCAGATCTCCATGACCTTATACACAGCTGGCCAAAGCTCTACCAGGGAGATTAATAAAAGTGAGTGCAGAGGAAAAACAAATTGAACTGAACCTGAATAACCTGTTTCACATGACAAGATGATAAAGGTTTGTCTTGCTAAAGCCAACAAACACACACAGTAAAGGCTGAGAGAGGATGTGACCTGTCCAGATCCATCCAGGGGGAAGCAGAAGAGCAGCTGCCAAAGAGGAGGGAGGGAATGCTGATGCTCAGTAACAACAGTGGCACAGGAAAGCCAAAAAAAATTCACTGGAAGTACAACAGCAAACACAGGAGAGCTTAAGGGACAGGAGGCAGTGCTGTTCTTAAACATTTACAAAGTCCTAACACTCTTCTCCACCAAGAAATAACAAATAAATAAATCCAGGTGAGGTACAGTCCAGCCCTGCTCGTGGAAATTAAACTATCAGCCAACGAAACCTGTTAAATAAAACATGATTTTTTTTCTCTACTCTTGTGATTACCAATTTAATAAGAGCAGCCTGAATATTAAAATAAATTATTATGTAAGGGACCTTTGTACACAGGACATTACTTTTTCTATTGCATGCAGAATTTACCTTAAAGGAAAAGAATAAGGCTTAGGACTTGCTGCTTGAGTATCCACAAAAAGTTTTATCTTGTAGCTCTTGCAGACTCCTTCATCTCTAAAAATTAGGACTCCTAATTAGGACTCCTTTCAGGGAGTTGGAGAGAGTGATGAGGTCTCCCCTGAGCCTCCTCTTCTCCAGCCTCAACACCCCCAGCTCCCTCAGCCCTTCCTCACAGCAATTCTGCTGGATCCCTTCACAGCCTCCTTGCTCTTCTCTGCACCTGCTCCAGCACCTCAAGCTCCTTCCTGAACTTCCTGAGGGGCCCAGAACTGGACACAGGACTCAAGCTGTGGCCTCACCAGGGCTGAGCACAGGGGCAGAATCCCTTCCCTGGACCTGCTGGCCACGCTCTTCCTGAGCCAGCCCAGGATGCCATTGGCCTTCTTGGCCACCTGGGCACACTGCTGGCTCCTCTTCAGCTTCCTGGCAATCCAGACTCCCAGGTCCCTTTCTGCCACTCTGTGCCCAGCCTGGAGCTCCCCATGGGGTTGTTGTGGCCAAAGTGCAGGACCCAGCACTTGGAATGTTGAACCTCATCCCCTTGGGATCAGCCCAACTCTCCAGTCTGTCCAGGTCCCTCTGCAGAGCCCTCCTGCCTTCCAGCTGATCCACACTCCCCCGCAGCTTAGTGTCATCTGCAAACTTGCTGATGATGGACTCAATCCCCTCATCTAAATCATCAATAAAGATATTGAACAGAACCGGGCCCAACACTGATCCCTGGGGGACACCACAGCACCACTCTCTGGGCCCGTTCCAGCCAGTTCCTAACCCAGCACAGGGTGCTCCTGTCCAAGCTGTGGGCTGACAGCTTCTTCAGGACGATGCTGTGGGAGATGGTGTCAAACGCTTTGCTGAAGTCCAGGTAGACCAGGTTCAGCTTTGACAACACAAACACACCGAACAGCCCGAGTGACTGAGAGAAAGAAAAAAACCAAACTATTTTGGAATAATTCTAGAGCTCCTACCTGTATTTTTATGGGCCAGGTGAAATTGCTGACGTAGACAAAGAAAGTGATGTTTGGGTTGTTGCGGAAATCAAATTTCTCATTGGAGAAGCTGTCCTTGTATTCCTTTATATTGGTTCTGGAAACAACTGGAATTTCCTCCCCAGCCTGCGTGCCAGCTGTTGGCAAAAAGTTCAGAAGTAGCAGGAAAAGGTATTTCAATGCACATCTTAAGTGTGAAAAAAAAAAAAAAAGGGAGGGGGGGAGGCAGAGGAAAAGCACCCTGAATTTTAATGCTGTCAAATGAACTGTTCCTCTGAACATTATTTTAAGCTGCACTGCACGCCCAAACACTGCATTACTAAAAACCACATTTACACCTTCAATGTTTCCAAAATACACTATTAATTTGGAAAAGCAGTTCTTTCCTTTTTCACATTTTACCTCTGTCCTCAGGCCCAGAACTTAAGAATGCTACAGGACAAGTTTATAGGTTACCAATAAGAGTTTTCCCAATTAGATTTTTATTTGTCAGAAACTGATGACTGAAACAAACTACCAAACAACTCAGATCATGCTCCTTTTACCTGCAAAACTTGTGGACCAAGTAATGTTGAGGTTGAAGTTTTTAGATGCATTGATAAACATGTCCAGGTCTCTGTTTTGCTAGGGAGGGGAAGGAAAAAAAAAAGAAAAGAAAACCCATTTTTAGGATAACACTTTTGCTGTACTGTTTCCTAGCAAATCTCCACCGAAAAATATAAAACCTTGGAATTTATTATTCACATGAAGTAAATACATCAAGCAAAACCCTATTTACAGTTCCTGAAAGCAGCGTTCTCCTCCCCAAGGAAAGCATAACAAAATAAGTCATGGGCATGGAATAAACCAGGAAAAATTGAGATATAAGGTAAAGCAAAGCACCAAGCAAAACCAGAGGTGCTCAGAGAACTGTAAAGAGCCAGCTGGGACCACTCATAAAATTTTACCATAAAGGTTTGAAACTCTGTGGCCAAGAGAAGCTCAGAAAGTTCTGGGTGCTTCACGTTGTAACCTACACCTGGAGACTTCCAGAACTGCAGCAATCCATCACCTCCATAAAGCAAGAGATGCCCAACATAGACCCCAAAAAGAGGAAGTTTAAAGGGAAAGTAGAAAAAATACCTCTTCAGGTGTTGCTACAAAATTGATTGCTGTGTAATAGCGATCATCCTCTTGAGAAAGGCTGAAGGTGAACTGATAGTCAATGAGCAGGGTATCTGGAAGGAATGCAAGGAGAAATTGATCCCATGGCTTGGAACAAGACAAAACTTCTGCAAAGCAAGGCAGGATGTCACTACAAAATGTTTCTTGCACTCAGGGCACAAGGTGGGAGTCATCCTGCTGGTACAAATCACTCCAGCCCGTGTGTGATCCCACACAAAAGGGACAAAACCCCTGAGCTGAGCTTAAATTCCACTTATATTCTCCAGACAACACCCTCCAGCCTTAATTTCAATACCTAAACACTGTAAAAAGCATGCCAAAACATTTATTTTTCCACTCTGTAACACCTCCACCTGCTAAGGGAACACTGGTAAAATAAACCAGACTGAATAATCCCCACTGAATAACCCCCAAAGTCCCATGCATGGGAAGTTTCTGTAATACCAGTGGACTGTCCAGCAAGGATTTCTATGGAGCAACCACTTGTCAGTGATCCAGATGCCATCCCAGTCCTGGTCACACTGCGTCTGGGAGTGCCAGGACCATTTTTCACTCTATTCACATGCCCTCCTTTCCTTGTGCTGCACTAAATCTGGGCAATCACCTTGCTGTTAATTGACAGTGCACGGCCAGCTTTGGCAATTCATCCACCAACCACACAGCCTTTTATTACAATGCAGCATTATGACTTGCACATATTCCCAAACCCATGCAGAGGTAGTCCAAGCAATAATAAATAAGATGCTGGACACCAGGTGTTAGTTTTCTTTTCCAGTCTCCTGGAGACCTCTTGTTGGAAAGAGATGAGCTCAACCACTTTCTGATGCCTCTCTTTCCCTCCTCTTTGCCCATTTTACTGCTCTTGCCACTGGCAGCAATGAATTAGATCATCCTTGGAAAAGCCACCAGTGCCCTTCTTTGGCTGAACAAGCAGAATTCAATTTGCTAAAAGCAGCACGCTGGTAATTTCTGTGTTGCACACACACACACACAAAAAATATTATTTGAGACTTGGATCTTTATGTAATTTAAGATTACATCTACCCATGCCTGCCAGCGTGCTGATTGCTAATATTTGCAAATAGAAGCTGGAGAGATTCCATTAAGCAATCTGAGTCTTGGCAGAGGATCTTCTTCAGTTGCATGGGAATCCCAACTCCTCAGTTCAGAGGAGACGTGGCAGTTTTGAAGCCTTACCCCCTGCTTTTACATGGAGCAGGGTTTTTAAAAAGCAGCATTTTGCACTTAAAAAATAAAATAAAATAAAAAAAAAGCCATGCTTTGGTTTTAACTCATTAGGTATGTATTTTAGAGCATGCTTCAGAAGAGCAGATTGAATATCAAAGTCGTGTGAAAAACATTCAGGAGTTTGTTCTGCAAGATCCAATCATCACACAGACCTTATCAAGAAGAGAATTTTCACTCTCTTTAAACAATACTTTTGTGAAAACTGGAGCTTTTTAAAACTATCTTTCAGTCCTTCCTTTAATCCCCTCTATTTCAAACAGATGCTGAGGCAACTAAAACCAGTTTTAAATATGATATTTTGAACTTCAAAGACATTTTTTATCTCCAAACAAAATCCCAAGAGTACTCACAGTAACACGTTCCTTTAAGTGGATTTCCCTGATACCTATTTTCGACTTCACACCTACAAAGAATAATTTTTTTTTAATAAGTGGATTTTTTTTTTAAAGTTCTGTTTATTTCCAGACACCAAAAAAACAATAAATCAGAAAGCACCACCCGTGTTGATAATGCTACACCATTAAAAACAAAAGATGCATGTTTAAGCTATACTGGACTGCTGAAGAAACTCCATGCAAGTCAAACTTGTCTGCAATAAAAATGAAATATAAAAATCTGGATATTAACCTAAGCATGTACTTGGGATGTATTAGCTCTTCACAATGCAGGGAACTGAATTACTACAACAAAAAACTTAAGTTTCCATTTACAGCTATTCCAGGATCTAGTTCTATAAGCATTTACTCATCAGAGCAACACTTTAAAAATAAACCTGGCAGTGAAATTATTTGGAATGAAATTATTTCCACTAACATTACACTAAACACATTTCTGTTACGTTACAGAGGAACCTCCAGCAAATTTGTTGCTCTGAAACTGCTCCATTAAGATGCTTGAATGTCAAAGTCTGACTTCAGATATATTTACACTCCCCCAGAATAGCACCAGAAAGCAGAGACAGTAAAAATTTCCCAACTGCAAAGGAACAATTGAGGGATAAAGCAAAGTGGTGTGTATAGTCCTGGGGGGAGAAGGGACAGGGGTGGTGGAAGGGGCATTATTTTTTTTTTCCCCCATCCCTTCTGCATGGCATTTCCAGTTGAAATGTTCTTAAAAATGGAAATTTTCAGGAAATCATTTTGTTCTTGTTTTCCCCCCAGGGGAATCACAGCTGGCTGCACCCTCAATGAAGCCACTCGACTGTCAGCAAGAAAGGATGAGCAGAGCCCTCAGAAACAGAGTCATTAAAAAATGTAAAGTGTTCCATACCAGCGTGTGCTTGGCCTTTGGATTGCCAGTAAGAAAGTGAAATAAACTCACAGTTGACACTCGTCTCCTTTTATTCCCTTGGTGGTGCAGAAACATTTCCCTGTGTTTGTGTTGCAGACAGACGCGTGCCCGTTGCACTTGCAAGCTGTTGAGCAGAGATGGGGAGAGGGGGGGGGGGGGGGAAAAAAAAAAAGATGCAATGTTGAATGGAGGAAGAGAAACAGATTTGAAAGCAATTAAGTCCTTTAGTTGCCAAACTGAGACACATCAACAATTAGAGTGCATGTGAAACCCCATTTGGTGCTCTTTGGGTTTCTCTGTGATACAGAAGGCGGGCAAAAATAGAACCATGTGTCAAAACAGAATGAGTGCAGGCTTCAGGAATGAGGTGTTGTATGAAATCATCATCAGACTGTGCTTTTGAGCCTCCAAAATTTATTTGACTTCCTCTCTAGTTGTCAGATAGCACCAGGGATATCATAACTGGTAAGGAAAAGGAGACGTTTGGAATAGTTTGGGGCTGGCGAACTCAACCCAAACTCTTGAGAGAAGAATTATTGCAAATAAAGCAAAGCTCGTGATGCTTTTAGGGCTTTTTTCTAGAAATAAAGAGGCCTTTGAGAAAATAATGTCATTGTCAGCAATGTCAGGGTGTCTGCAGCTGGTGCTAGGAGTTTGCTGTTCGTGGTGGCAGTGGTTTAGGGTGCATGCCCTGATAGATTTTAGGATTGCTTGAGCCTGAATGGCACTGAGTCACATCAGTACAGCCTGAGACTTCATCAGATTTGGGGTATGCCCAAAATAAATGAGGTCATAAACTCAGAGCCTGCTCAAGATACAAACCAAGGTTTGACAGTGGGGACATACAGGAGATTGACTTCAAAAGAATGCTCTGAATTCAGATGAAAGTGGTGATGGTGACACACTTTGAGATCTTTGTTCATAAAGAAACTGAGAAAATACATGCAAAAAAACCCCAAAACTAAACCAACAACAGAATCCCAGAATGTCTTTGGTTAGAAAAGACCTTCTAGATGATCCAGTCCAACCTCTGACCAACACTGTACGTTCACCACTAAACCATGTCCCTAAGGTCCAAGTCCAGACCATTTAAATACCTCCACACCGCCCTGAGCACACTGTTCCAATGTCTGACAACTCTTTCAGAGAAAAAAATGTTTCCTAATATCCAGCCTAAACCTCCCCTGGCTTAGCTTGCATCCATTTCAAGCAGTTTCCTTTGCTAGAATCTTCCCTATGGAATTTTGCCTGGAAGGTCAGTGCCTTCATCAAGTTGTTCTCCCAACAAACTGGAAGGTGCATTCATCTGGAGGTGTGCATGGGAGAAGGTACAGGGTAAGAAGGGAAAAAATACCCAAAGAGAAGATCCCTAATTTGTGAAAATAACATTCTTTAAAGTCTGGTGCCTCCTCACTAGGAAAACATGTGGCTTCTCCTTCAGAAGCCATGTGCCACTGAGTATACCAGGAGTTTCTTAGACATGAAGTCCCCATCCTGAATATCCAACCTTGGACCTTATTTTATGAATCCTTTTGATGTAATTTTTCTATCAGTATGTAAAGGAAGCTATATTGTATCAGGGACACTTAATTGTGCTTCCCAGAGGTGGATGAGTGGTTTCCTAGCAGCAACACGGAAGAAAATTATGAAGAAGCATAAAGGCTGATTGTGGGAACATGGAGACTGAGTGAAGGTTTGACAAAATAATTGTATTCTGCAAAGCAAACACACATCTCATTAGTGGCACTTAAAAAAAAATAATTCTTAATATTACTGAGAACACATTGTACTGCTTTCCTTATGGTCTGAGAAAGGTAAGCAAAGTGAATTTTGATCAGTTCCACACTAACACACAGAAAAATGAGGGGAAATTTTCAATTTTGGGTTTTTCAGATACAGATCCCAGTATCTTGAGGGCTAACATCAAGGCTTCCTCCCCCTGCTCTTTAGCTACGTGCTGCTCAAGGAGACTGAGCACTCAACCACCTCTATTTAAAAAAAACATTCTTATTTATTTACCCATTTTCCTACAAGCTCCCTAAGTAGAAAGGAATTAATCAAAGGAATATGCACAAAGGGAAATTTCCTCGTGGCTTTTCAAACAGCTGTGAAGTTTGGAAACAAACTGTTGACAAAATGAACTAGAGACCTTTGCTGGAGTCTGAGCAGGAAATCTGCCCTCCAGATTCTGATGCTGGAGCAGAAAGATAAAATTACTAGAAAAGGCTTTTTAACTGCAAAGCATGGTTAGCAATATGATGCTGAACCACCTCCCAGCAAGTCTCCTTCCACCTTCTTCACCAACCATGGGCCACAAACTCACTGAGAGATGCTCATGGGCAACTCTGCTCCTCTTCCTACATTTGTGGTGGTCCAGCTTCCTAACAGCACCTGCATCACTCACCTGCCCAACACCATTTTTCCATGCTAAATGTTTCATTATCCTCCAAAACCCTCCTCCAAAGCCCTGGGAGGGGGAAGAGGCAGGACCACACCACCAGCAAATGCTCCACAGAGGCTCTCAGAAGTGCTACCGAGGCAGAAATCTGATTTCAGGCATAATAGCACCTTCAGCTCTCTTGCAAATAACTTCCTTATCTACAGCCAGCATATTTTCATGGGAAACTTTAATCAGAAAACTTAAAAAAAAAAATCCTGAATGCAGAGAAAGCACCTTGCAGCTATTTTTACATTTGATGTGCTGCATTCCCAACCCTGCCTGATTAACACTGCTCCGAGTTGGACACTTCCTAAAAGTAACTGCTGAGGAGTGATTTACCCACCATTCACTTATTATCTGCCCAGCTCTGCAAACACCAGTGCCTATGATGATATCCAAACAGGTCTTTCAGGGAAATAACTGCAGCTTGTTAAAATTTTTTCAACACAAGAGATACAGCAATGGTCACCTGCCCAGAGGAGCAGGAAGAGGCATTTTATTCCATCCATTTTTCTGATTTTCCCCTGTTTTTTGAACCCCATCACTACCACTTCCAGCTCTCCCTGTTTCAAAGGCAACAATGAACCTAATAATGTCACTCAAACTCCTGCTGGCTCAGCAGAATGGAAAATACCCAAGTTCCAGCACTGAATATTTGCCAGTTTGAGGATATTTATGGTCCCAACACTGCTGGGGCCATTGGGATGATGCTGCACATCCAAGGATTCAACACATGGATGCTTGTGTCCTGCTCAGATGTGACCATGGGCTCTAAAAAAAAAAAAAGAGCAGCACAAAACATGGTAGATCCATGTAAATAAGAGGGAAATCACAAGACTGAGAGGAAAGGAAGGAGGGACCATGGGTGAGAGGGCAGAAAAACCACGGGTTGGTTCTGCTGCCCATCAGCCAACCTTTAGCTGAAGAATTCCCACCTGGAAACTTTTTCCTGGAGCAAAAATCCCTGCAGTTGCTGTGGCTGCATCAGATAGGATGCTTTCCTCTCACTTTCCCTCTTCTGAGCCACCTTAGTCTTTCTGCCCAGCTTCTTTTGCCTCCCCAGTAAATAGCATTAAATCACAGCAAATTAAAAACCTGGGCCCAAAGCACTAGAGAGCAAAGCACTTTTGACATGAGCTACCCATTTCATCAGATAAGCAATGAATGCTGTTCCACAGTCTCTCAACACATTTTCTAATTTCTTTTTTTCAGGCATCTGGATGACTTTGGTCTATCATTCATTATCTCCACAACAGAACTATTTTGGGGCAATCCTCATGCGAAAGACCCCGCAGTAACTTCCTCTCTATTTCCACACACACACAGAGAAAAGCAGCAAATATCAAAAGGTACTTTGTGATCCAATGATTAAACCTGAATGCTCTGAGCAGAATTAGACATTTTTTTCAGGCCAACTCGGTCTCCGTTTATTCATGCCTGCAATTCAAATTATCTCCACATGAAATGAGGGGAAGAATATTTAATCTTGCAGATAATGTTCTGAAATCAAGTGTCAGAGATGCACCTTTCCCTTTGTACCTGTGCTGCTCTGCTGCCTCCTCTAATTTTATGTCCCAACTACTACAACACCCCTTTCTCTAAGTAAGGCAGCCTTGTCCCTCTCTGTGATCTTTTCACCTTCTATCTATCCACTGGGAGGTTCTGCACAGCCTCAACTACCACCCACTTGTTGGGTGATTTTTATTTTATTTATCTTATTTATTTTTTTTATTTAATTTTATTATTTATTTAAATATATGGGACATTTATGTTCCAACTACTGGCTCATCTTCATCTAAAACATTGATGTTACTTCCAGTCAAGTATCAACTTCCACATCTTTCCTACTGGATCATCTCCACACTTGGAAGGAGCAACTTCTTCAATGTCCCCTCATTAATCCCCATCACTTATTTCTTCTGGGATGCCTGCAGAGCATTTCATGGCAATACTGATGCTCTTCTGACACCAAACAATGTTATTTGTGTTCAGTCTCTTCCATCACCGCATCTAATGCCCCCTCTCCACCTAAAATTCCATCAAAGGAGCAAGAAGCACCTTCCCTTTATCTGCACATCACCCATCACAGCTGGACCCATGGTTACCACTGGTCTCCCCATGCTACACCACAAAATTCATATTAATTCAGAATAATGTTGCAAGGTTTAGGGTCCAAACCTCGAACCTTACAGGTTCATTTCCCTGTATTGTCTGTGTCAATCCTTTAAGAAAGATTTTTTCCCCCTGGATCTTGCACAACTGAAAAATATTCTTTGTGCCCAAAGAGTCCCCAAGCAATTGACAAACTTAAAATGCAATTTTAACAAGCATCACCTAATCCTCTGCTGAAATCCAGCCAACTCCTCAGTGAAATATGGCAAGCCTTTTATGAGGCAGACAATTATAACAATAAAAGAATAACTCATTAGCCAAACGTAATAGGAGGTGGAATTTAGATAAGAAGAAATTTGTTCAAGACATTGGGATTACCACTGTTTCTTTTCAAATCAGGGTCATCCAACACTAAAATGCACACATTTTTCATTCTGGTCATCTAGACTTTACAAAGGAGGTTAAAAAAGAAAAAAAAAGGGAGAGAACTTCATCAAGCAGTTTCCCTATCTTTGATCTGAAGAAACAAGGATTGTGTCTTGCTGGCAGGAAAGAAAAAACTGTATTATCAGGATATAATTTCAGGTCAGATAGCAGAGGAATGAGTAAAGAGCAAGAAACATCAAAAGGCTTGAGCAGAGGAAGGCATCACTTACGCTGACAGGTCCCTCCATTGGTGGGGTCCCCGTAGAAGCCTGAGATGCAAGTTTCACAGTGTTTCCCAGTTGTCAGGTTTTCACACTTCTCACAGATGCTTTCATTTACACACTTACTGTGCCCGTTGCACTGGCAGGCTGAAGGAAAGAGAAGAGGAGGAGTGGCTGTGCTCAAAGAGAGTTCTTCGTGTAAAAACCTCAGCAGTTTGTGTCCTGCAGAGCCTGAGCAAAATCATCTCGTGACCTTTCCAAAGAGGTTCTTGAACATCTTGCTGGAGATACATGAACTCCAAGTGTGTGTTAAACAGCTGGAATTTCAGCTCCAAAACACTAAATGTCTATTCAGCAGACAGGACTGGAAGGAGGTGGTGGGACAGATTCATGAGGAGGACTGGGGAAGAAAGGGTTTAGCAGCAGGCCAAGGAATTTTATTCTATTGGGTGCCAAAACCAGAGTTTCAGAACCACTCTGAGCATTACCAGCAGTGAAATCAGCCTACAAAGAAATAACTGCTTTGCATTCCAACAGCCCTAGCCCAGGTAAATAAACAAAAGTTAAAAACTCAGTAAAGGTTTGTAGGGAAAGGAAAAATTCCTCTAGAGTCCTGCATAGCTAAAGTCTTCATGCAGCAAAGCTCTGCAGGCACCTGCACAACTCTTCCATTTTAAAATGTGAGCATTTTGGTTTTTTTCCCAGCTCCTTTCCTCCCTCCACTGAGAGGAGCAACCACAGACATCCCCCCAGCCCTAAGCACTCTTTCTCCTTGCATTTGACTGTCTGAACAAATAAACATTTTCCTCATTTACCTGGGCACTGAATAAAGGACCAGTTATAGTTGTTCTCCACAGGGCACATGCTGATGTTGAGGACAGGCTCCAGGCTGTGTTTCCCAGCTCCAGATGGGGCTGGCATCTTGACTGGTCCCCTGTAAGAGCCCTCGATGCATTTCCCTTTCCCAGTGTTGCTGGGATCAGTGCACCAGCCACAGCCAGGCTGCTCCAAGCAGTGAGCACACGTGCAGTAGCCTGAGCAGTTTTCAGCTATTAAAACAAAGAAAAACAACAAACCCCAAACCAAACATCAAATTCTGGAATAAATCAGTGCCCTAAAACAAAGCTGACAATCAACCTGAAAATCCCTGCATGTCTACTGTGACCCGAAGTATTTAGCCTGCCAAAACTGTAAATATTTATTCTGATTTTCATAGTAATAGCTATGTGTGTGTATAAATATATATATATAAAAGATGAGGAGGCTTTCTATCTTGACATTTAAATTGACAATATCTGCCTTTAAAAATAAAGAAGCTGTAGAAAAATAATCTTTTCCATTACTTCAGCCTCCTCATCTCCTGCCTGATGCTTCCCCCACCTTCAAACCTCAGCAATATGGGAAGTTCACTCACTAACTTTATCCATCCCTTATTTTGCAGCACTCTGTGCTACTCAAGCTTATTCCCAGCAGCTTCCAAAACTTCGTGGAGCAACTCAGCAACTCAACTTCCCTCCTGAGGGACATACACACTCTGCTCCCCCAAAAGCTTTCCTGATTCCATGCTCAGCTCCTAAAGAATTTACCATAAATAAAAATGATTTCTAAAACTCGTTGTTTGCTTTTTAAATTTCTAGACTATTTCTCCACAGTTTGAAAAGAGACAGCATTATTCCAAAGCATCAAAAATATATTGCTCACACCTACCTAAAAGGTAAAAAAAAAAAAAGGAAATAATTTTATTAGAATAAGTTAGAAATTCCTACTGTGGCTTGTATGCAGACAGTACTTTAGAATAAAACAGTCATGTAAAACCTAATTGGGAAATTATATAGACAATCTAATACTAAATTACATGGCTCTGTATATGAACAAAAGATACAGAGGAGAGATACAAAAAGAAGTTAATCATATGAAATTATGGAACAATTTATTTGAAGGGTAAGCACTCCAATAATGAAGTAAGTATTTCTCTGGGGGGGATAAAAAAGTGGAGATTTCATCATCTGCCTTCAAAGCCTTCACTATCTGCCATTCTGTTGAATTGCTGGTTCCTGGAACCAGGACCTCATTCTATCCAACACTTCACATGAGCCAGGAAGGGGCTGCACACACAGAATCCTTGGCAAAGGCCTCCAGGATCAAATCCCAACACAACCACCCAACCGAACCATGTCCTGAACTGCCACATTTTTTGAACCCCTCCAGGACAGCCTGTCCCAATACCTGTCCACTCTTTGAGTAAAGAAATACTTCCTAACCTCCAATCCAAACCACACAAAGCTCCTGGGCTCTTTTTCTTGGTGACCCCCCCGGACACCACGACCCCGACGTGCAGCACTTAGAATCATAGCATCATAGAACTGACTGGGTTGGAAGTCCAACCCTTGGACCTCCATTGCAGTTGCTAGACCATGGCACTGAGTGCCACATCCAGGCTCTTTGGAAAGATCTCCAGACACGGAGAATCCACTACTTCCCTGGGCAGCCCATTCCAATGCCTGATCACCCTCTCCAGAAAGAAATTCTTTCTCATCTCCAACCTAAACCTCCCCTGGCACAACTTGAGACCCTGCCCTCTTGTCTTGCTGAGAGTTGCCTGGGAAAAGAGCCCAACCCCCCCCCGGCTCCAACCTCCTTTCAGGGAGTTGCAGAGAGTGATGAGGTCTCCCCTGAGCCTCCTCTTCTCCAGCCTCAACACCCCCAGCTCCCTCAGCCTCTCTTCATAGGGTCTGTGCTTAAGTCCCTTCACCAGCCCAGTTGCCTCCTTTGGACCTGCTCCAGCACCTCAATCTCCTTCCTGAGCTGAGGGGCCCAGAACTGGACACAGGACTCAAGCTGTGGCCTCACCAGGGCTGAGCACAGGGGCAGAATCCCTTCCCTGGACCTGCTGGCCACGCTGTTCCTGAGCCAGCCCAGGATGCCATTGGCCTTCTTGGCCACCTGGGCACACTGCTGGCTCCTCTTCAGCTTCCTGGCAATCCAGACTCCCAGGTCCCTTTCTGCCACTCTGTGCCCAGCCTGGAGCTCCCCATGGGGTTGTTGTGGCCAAAGTGCAGGACCCGGCTTGACATCTTCTGCTCGGAGAACGTCACAAGACTCCAACCCTGCCTTTCAAAACCCAAAAGCCATTACTCACGGGGACAACTGCTCATGGTGTACCACTCCATGCACTGTCCATAGGGGAAGGAGGCCACGTAAGCATTGGAGTCCACACACTGCTTCATGTTGCTGCACCACATGCACTCGGAGCTGCCGCTGGTGCACTCCCCGCAGAGGGTGCGGAGGGCGCAGGGCGTGCGGCACTGCTTGGCACTGTGGTTGGCTGTGGGGACAGGAGGACAAGAGGGTCAGTCTGCTGCCAGAAAAATACAAGCAAACAATCCCCCAGATAGAAGAGGAAAAATAAAGCCCGATCTGATATTCAGGTGACAAAAAATAAAAAAGAAATGAGAAAAACAAGCAGCTCGATCGCACGAACTTGAAACGGTTGGGTTGGGGGAGGTGGTGCTGGGGGTATCTTACACCAGGTGAATATGAGAACTGCAGCAAGTCCTGTAAAATCCCCTCTCTTTTTATGTATCCTTCATGAGTATTCATGCTTTTTAAGGTGTTCACCTTAAAAAAGGGGAGTAAAGTGTCTAAGGGAGTGAAGTGTGTAGGACTGGTTGCGTTTTTACAGAATCAGAGAATGATTTGAGTTGAAGGGACCTCTAAAGCTCATCCAGCCCAACCCCTGCAGTATCAGGGACACCCTCACTTAGATCAGGTTGCTCAGAGCCTCATCAAGCCTCACCTTGAATATCTCCAGGGATGAGATCTCAACCCCCTCCCTGGGCAACCTGTTCCATTTTCCCACCACCCTTATGGTAAAGAACTTTTTCCTAACATCCAGCCTAAAACTACTCTTCTCCAATTTAAACCCACTGCCCCTCATCCTATCACTCCAGGTCATTACAAACAGTCCCTCTCCAGCCTTTCTGTAGCCCCTTCAGCTACTGGAAGGTCACCATTAGGTCTCCTTGGTTTAGATAATTCTGCTGCTTCAAAACATCGATGCGAGGACCGAGGTGTATATTTTATTTTACTCCATGCCTATTAAGAAAGAGCCCTTTTTATGGCCTTCATTCACTAAAACACAAATAAAAGTAGTTGTCAACAACCCCTCAGATGCTGGGTAATAGTCCTGCAGCAAGGCAGGAGACTTTTCTGCAGGTCTGTTGAGGTGTTCCGTGGTTATCCTCCCACCTGAAGTATTGGGAGGAAACCCCCCATTTTATGTGAGCACATTGGGACTTCTTTTAAGCTACTGAATCAGTTCCAGACATAAAATGAGGAGTGAAAGCAGAACTAACTCAGGAGTTTCTGGTGTCAGCCGGTGCTTTATCATCTATTTCAAGTAATTATTCTCAGACCATAAAATACAAGTTAAAGCTTAAACTAACTCAGATCAGGAAGTTCAAGTCTACCACGTTTTGAGTTCAGGTTCCACCCTCATCACCTGCATCCTGCTTTTCCACAAAGCAGTGTGGCTCACTCAGAAATTTTCTGTCATCAGCCAAGTTGCTTAAAACTTGAAGAGGTGCTAATTGGTATTCAGAACCAATCAGCTCAAATGCAGAGCTAACAGACAAAGGCATTTGAAAAGATAGGCAGTTCCAGCAAAGCTGGAAGAGTTTTCCCAAAAGCAAATAGCTTCTTTTTCAAAGTTCTCATATCTCCAAAGTGTCTTGCCCAATTAATTTCAAACTTTGATAAAATCCTCCTCTGGCTACAGAGCAGGAGAGGGGAGAAAGGGGAGTACAGTGGGAAAGTAGCTTTTATTTTTCTTTTTTTTTGTTTTAAAGAGGAGATTGCTCCGTATCATAATTAACCTGAATGTCACATTCAGGTATGCAATTATATAGAGGAAAATAATTAAACCAGAATGTACTTCAAGCATTTGACAGTTAAGAGTGTAAATGCAGAGCTATTTTTAATACCTCCAACTCCAGTATGAAATTGCCTCACTTGTTCAGAACTACTTTTCTTCGGCCAAGTCACGACAAGAGTTTGAGATGCAATCACCAGGCTACCTTCCACTTTTTAGGAAATATAAATTATGACTTTTTAGGAAATAATTATCAGTCTGCTCCCTCCCAGCCACCCAAGTGAGAGATTGGTACCTGGCCTTTCACAGACACTGCCATTGACTTCGTTGATGCAGGTTGCTGCCTTCAGACCCTGCTGGGAAGGTTCAGCTAAATAACCACAAAATCCAGCATCACTTGGCTCATCAGGAAGCCACTGGAGAAGGGTGTTGGTGAAGGGGGACATGTCTTCCCAGCACCAGTAGGACACGTTGATTTTCCTCAGTCCAACCCATGGAGTCAACGTCTTGGGCTAGAAATGAAGTAAAATGGTAAATTTAACAGCCAGGATTATTGCCTTAAAAAGAAAAATCCCCATTGCCATCTCAATGCTCAGAAGAACTTTGCCAGGGTTAAGTGTTGCAAAAACGTAATGAGGGGAAATCCTTATACAGAATTAAATGCCACAGAGTTAAGAGAAATCCTCCAGGAAACATCAATTTGATTTTTAAAAAAAAAACAAACTGCATTTCTAGTTATCTAAACCAGGAGGAGGACAAGTCAAACAGCCAAACAGTCACACTGGATGACTATGAAAATCAACAGCAAGGTGCTATGAATATGTTTCTGACTCAAAAAAAAAAAAAAAAAAAAAAAAAGGGGGTTAGACACAGAAAAGCAATTTTTGGAGCTACAGTTTGACATGAAGAAGAAAATCAGCATTCCCTTGCACAATTCAAATGATGCAATCTACTCGCCCTACAGCCTGGCTTTAAAGAAGATCTCTCTTCTTTAAGGGTGTGTGTAGAGAGGGTTGGAGGGAAAGAGCAGTTCCAAATTTCAATTATTATTGCTGGTGATAAAATTCTCAAGATGAAGAATCCACAAGACAACTCTTGCTACTGGCAATTATTTTATTTTTTTTTTTGGCACATTTTTATTCTGGGGGGAGAGGCATTTTAGCTGCATTGGTACAAGATGTTATTTTACTGTTCAAATCTTGTCTCCATCACAACACTTGAGTGGCACAGCTGTCCTAGGAAGGCTGCAGCCCATACATCTTCCTTTGCTGCTACAGATAACCATCACCTCCTTCCCACTGATTTTACACCCTCTTAAACCTTAGAACTGCAACTTCTCACAGCAACAGGGTTACCAGAGTGGGTTTTTTATTAGTACAAAAACATCTACACACAGCTTAGGTAAAAAAAGGAGTAATTGCACAGCCACCAAACAGCAGAAATCCAAGTACCAGACAGAGGTTGGCTTTTTAGCAAGGGCATTTTCCCACTTTACAAGCACTCCATATTAATACCCACTAAAAAGGGCTAATGGTCTCTTTAGATTTCTAAGGCAGATATTTAAATGATACTGTAGATTAACAAATAAAACCCAAGCCAACCATAAATTAGCAATTTTTTCCTCCCCAGTGGAAGGGTTCAAGGAGCATTAGGAAAGGGTTGCCACGTGTTTTTAGGAATTTGCACCACATTTAACCACTGGGATATCCAGAAACACCTGGAGCTGTTCAAACCACAGACTTTCACCATATCCCAGGCTTGGCTCTCCAGAAGATCCTCACAAACAATCTCACCTCAGCTCCACCTTAACTTTTCTTGGCTAAATTGAATCCCCACTAAAATATTATTGAAATGCCACTTGAAAATTACAAAGGGAATCAAAGCATGGAATGTTCTCATTTCAACAAGGGAATATTTCTCTTTAGAGCTGAAGTGCTTTCTCTAAAATGTACCTATCCTACTGCCTCCATTATTCTTCCTCCTATATAAATCCTTCCAGCCCATTCCCCAGTGGCCTGTGGGACCCAAGAGGAGTTACTCTGATGGGTCATCAAGCCAAAGCATCATTCTTTGTTAGGGCTTTAGCACCACCTACACAAACTGCCCTGAATACCTCCAGGCTTCTGCCAGGGACTGGAAGAAAAGGGAAAAAAAAAAAAAAAAAAAAAAAGTATTTCTTTTATTGATGCAGGAAGAGGGACAGATTCCAATTCACTTCTCATCATCTCGACTGAAGAGCACCTGCCATTAAATCAAACATAAATAACTCCAACTAAACCAAGCAGCTCTACAGAGTGAGACTCAAGACATTTTACACAGTCACTTTGCTGAGAGGAGTAAATAACTTTAAATGCTTTCCATTAAACACCTCCGGTGCCCCAGAGGGACCTTTATTTAGAAAATATTGTGTACAAGGCACCAGAGGACTCCTGCTGCAGTCATGTATCCCACAAGAGAAATGCATGTGTGTGATTTCATTAGAGAAAGCAATACCTCTGAGGCACCCTGTATGTTTATATTTATCTTGCCCATTTACATTCTCTACAATTTCAGTTCAAAAGCACCCATAGGGTATGCTGAATTTCAAAAGGAAAAAAACCAGGGCTTTTCAGTGAAGAGGTTTGTCTGTTCTGTACAGAGCACACAATAGCACAGCAAGGACTTTGCCACAGTCAGAGCTTAATTACTCAGGGGACATAAAAGAGAAGCACTCACCGAAGATTGCATCTTTTGCAGCTCCTTTAGAACAAATTCCACCTTTTTCTGGGTGGTGAGGGAAGCCAGGGAAGCACCATTGGATCTGCAGGAGAGCTTGGCATGATCATAAGTCTCCTTTGCATTTGTGATTTTCAAGCAGGAGTTGCCCACCAGATGCCAGTTTGTCCCACAGATGTTTTCTGCAAAGGGGGAAGAAACAAACCCAGAGATTTAAGTGACCTTCACAATGTTCACATTAGTAGAAGATTCCAGCAAAATAAAACCTACAGCCCCCAAAATAAAATCTACAAAATCAGATCTACAGCCCCATCCTAAACCATGGAGTTGGGATGTAGAATCATTGGAGAAAAAGGGAAACTTTTTTGAGGGGAGCTCAAGTGCACCATCAGCCATGAGTTATCTGCAGTGTTCAGTCAAAGCACTTACTACAGTGTCAAATAGTAAAACTGTTGTAGAAGAAAGAGCAAAAGGAAGCAAACAAGTATTTTGCTGATGTCTCAAAGCCACTTATTTAACCACTGTTGGAAGGACACCTTCCAGCAGGAGAAGGTGGTTGTGCTAATTCTGTCTGCAGCACTCAACTTGCAGGATTAATCCCTGTTTCATCTCAAGCACAGCCATCCCCACTATTAAAGAACTCCTTGTAGGCTGGGGTTAATTATTTCCCTCGTTCATAGCTACCCTTTCAAAAAAAAAACCAAAAAAAAAAACCAACCAACAACCAGATGGATGTTTTCAGTGTGAATTTCTGTGAAGTTAAAGTCTAGCTGCAACATCTTGGTTCAGGAGTTAGCTACAGATTGAGAAGGTCTCAAGTGTCACTTTCTCAATTTACACTTACAATCCAGTCACCTCCTTTCTTACAACAAATTAAACAGACCAAGCTCTCTATCTGTCTCATTAAAAGATGTTTTTCTCACCCTCAGAGCTTTTATCTTTATTTTTTCACTCTTCCAAACACCAGACCTGGACAGCAGAGTTACTAGGGGAAGCCTTTCCACACCTATCAAAAGGTTCTATCTGTGTCATTTTTTTTTTTTCCTTTCTCTATACTTTATTAACTGTAAATATTAATCACTGAAGATGCTTTATTTCTCTCCCAGTCACTGGGGAAAAAAAAAAGTTACTAGAGGAGTACTAATAATCAACTCCTATGAGCTCCCACTGGAAACACACTAATAAAAGAATTTTCCTTATACACCTCGGGTGTTATTTGCCTAATTTGTCCAGTATGTGCCATTAGGCTTTTGCACAATTCTAGTTTCTAAAATCAAATAGCATGCATTATTAAATCTAGTATCTTGCAGAAGTCTATTATATCACCAGCACTGCTTTTATCAAATGAAAAGAGAGAGATGAAACACAGCCTAATAATTATACAAATGATCATATACTCCTCTTCAGGCAATTGGGACTGAGAAAATATTCCATCAGACTTTTGGAATTTACTGGAAAGAAGGTTTCATCTGAAGCTGCTGTGATTAAACAACACTGTTGACTCCATCTTAGCATTTAAAGATTACAGGTTTAGGGGTAAAAAACAAAACAACAAAACACCAAAGAACAAACAAACAAAAAAAAACCCAAACAAAAAAAATCCCCACAACTTTTAGATTGGGTGAATTTGGGTTTTTGACTTCCCCAAATAGAAGCAATACCCACCTGGCAAAGCAATGCACTCCTGATTCCTAGGTTCCCACTGACAGTTTTGATCCAAGGCACAGCTTTTACAACTTGTCTTTTTGTTACAGTAATAGGCAGGGTTATCCTTAGGACAGTTGTCATATAGAGTAATGGGGACCTAAAATAAAGAGCACACATCAGGCTTTTTCCCATCCCATCCACGTTGGTTTATAACAGCCATGACCACCACACAGTTCAGACCTATATAAATATTCAAAATCTGTGACACTGGGCAGAGCCTGGACTGGGAATTCAAGATATTTCCCTGGGCCTTCATCTGACACATTTTCCTTACAAAAGGGTTTTGTTTTGGTTTTCTTTTCTCTAGGGGAAGACCCTACTAACAGCAAACCCAAAAGTCTCTGTGCCTCACTGAATAATCAGACCCCATCTCCTCCTGCCCTTACCCATCCTTCTAAGTGGAGAATCCCATGAAAAGCTTGGGAAAAAATTAAGTTTAGAGCTAGCTAAGCTCTGGAAGTAATGAACTAAGAGGGTCAGAACACTGACAGATGAAGGGACAGGGGGATCTTTGCTATTTCAAAGGATGAGTTTAAACTACAGAAGTATTAGAGAGATTTTACCTGGTCCTCTGAGCAGTTGTTGTGCATTGAGATACACTGGTCAGTGCACCACTGACAGTTGTTTGTGTTTGCTGTACAGCTGTAGCAGTCTGTAATCTGATCACATTTTTCATTGTCTACAACTATTAAAGAAAAAAACCTGCATGACCAAAAAGAGGCATTTCCTGACAGAGCTTTAAGAACTTGATTCTATACAGCAAAAGCCCCAACCAACCAGCAGTGCCTGGAGATTTCCCCTGATCGACCACTTAGCAAATCAAATACTTTCATCTGATTGAACTGATTGAAAATTGCAATTCATTTGCAGCATCAATCATTTTTACTGCCCAAGCAGCCATGAAACACAGCACCAGAAAAAGGCACCAAGAGATGGAAGTGCATGAACTGAGCCCAGGCATGCATGTTCAGTCACTGCCCAGGCAAATGATGCCAGAGGACGTTTCACAAGGGCATTTTCACTAAAATCCACCCCCAATGGCCCCTTTTGCTTTGCCTCCAATTACACGAAGCATTTTCATGCAAAGCTTGAACTTTCCACTTCATCTTTCCAATTGCTTTTTGCCTGTATTTTTGTGAGAATTTATTGGACGCTGAGAGCCCATCAAAGCAATGTCCCTTTACATCAATTTCTTTTAAATAATTAAAGGCTGCCATCTATTACAGAAACAAGGTTCATATAACTCAATTCAGAGCCAGGAATGCATCAGGAGAAAGCGTTGAAAAGTTGTTTTAAAATTATCATAAGGCACAACCCAGGAATCAGACCTTAAAAATAATGGGGTTTTTGGTATGTCCCTATCCATATAATGCTGTAGAGGGAGAAATAAAGTAAGTTTTCTTAAAACACTCTCCCCTTGTGTCTCTTGAAGAGCACAGGGTAACACTGCAGGTCCCAGATCCCCCCTCCCTTGCCCTATGGCTCTCACAAGTTCTTGGAGCAAATATCTACAGAGCAAAGGTCCAGGGCTGATTCCTGATGGTGCCTGTTTGGGAAAGGAAACTAAGTACAATAATTTAACAGGAAAAAACCAAAAATCTAATGAGCAAGCAGCTTCAGGAAGAAATGGAAACATTTTCAAGCCACTGTGGTCACAGCAAGGTCTCCCAGGACACGGATGGAAGCAAACCCACAGCCCCCCCATCTTAAACATGATCTGATAATGGTAAAAGCTACAACAAGAGAAAATTGGGAAAGAAAAAGACTCTGGGGACTTTTGGAAAGGACATGACACATACCTGGCTTGGGAGGACAGTCCTCAAAGACCTTTTGCTGCTGCTCTACGGTTGCCATTTCCCAGGGGATGCAGCGAGGAGGGGTGGCAGCCCACACACACCTGGCACCAGGACCTGCTTGCAAGCAGGCTGTTTGGTTGTCAAAAGCTTCACATCTCTCAGGTGTGTACTTCAGAATGTCACTCAGGAGAAGGCTGTTGAAGCCTCCAAAGACATACATGGTGCTAGACAAAAATGTAAGTGGAGAGATAAAGGCTCGTGCCCGTGTTTACACATCCTGCACCCTGCAAGTCCATGTGATTCAAGGTCTGAGCAAGGTGGGTAGGACACCCCAGCATGTATAAATCCACATAAAGAGCTCTTGGTTAAGACAGGCACTAAAGAAAAGGTTGGTTAAGTTCCAGTGTTGCAGAGAAGCCAGGAAGTCTCAACACATGGGTGCTCACAGAATCAGAGAATGATTTGAGTTAAAGGGACTTCTAAAGCTCATCCAGCCCAACCCCTGCAGTCAGCAGGGAAACCCTCACCTAGATCAGAGCCTCCTCAAGCCTCACCTTGGATATCTCCAGGGATGAGGTCTCAACCACCTCCTTGGGCAGCCTAGTCCATTTTTCCACCACCCTCATGGTGAAGAACTTTTTCCTAACACCCAGTCTAAATCTCCTCTTCTCCAATTTAAACCCATTGCCCTTCATCCTATCACTCCAGGCCCCTTCAGATACTGGAAGGTCACCATTAGGTCTCCCCAGAGCTTTCTCTATCCCCATCTCCCTCAGCCTGACTGCACAGGAGGTGTTCCAGCATCCTCCTTATTCTCCTGGTCCTCCCCTGGACCTGCTCCATCAGCTCCATCTCCTTCCTGGGCTGAGGGTTCCAAAGCTGGAAGTAGGGGTGTTGAGACAACCCAACCCTTCCAAGGTCAGCAACCAACCCTCCTCCAGAACTCTGGGTGACACCAGATAAATGAAATGCTGCAGAAATGGGGGACCCTTCAGCAAGGAGTGGGAGGATGGCTGGAAGTCAGGGAGAAGCTATGCCTGTACCACACCAGCAACACAATTCAGTCTTGTCACATCTTGCTGCTCTGCTGTGACAAAACCACAGTCACCTTCGTGGCTCTCATCAAGTGAGGGATGAGTTGTGTGAAATAAAAATAAAAATGAAAAAAAAAAAAGAAAAACCAAACCCAGAACAATGTTCTGCAAGGGGATGGGAAGGTGGGTTTTTAAACTTTCTTTAGGATCACAGCTGCTTTAGGCAAACCATCAGATTTCATCCCTTACCCAAAGAACCCTGTGCATCCTTATCTGTAAATGCACATTAAATGTGCCTTTAATAAGACAGGGAAGAGCCAGTGCAACTGAGTAAAAGATTTGGTTGAATAATAAATATTTTACCATGCTTTTCACCCTAGTTTAGGAATGAACTATAGCACAGGCTTAATTGTCCTGTGTGGCAGCAAACACACAGCTGGTGTTCAGTCCTCGATGAGAGAAATAAATATTGAGTGAGATTTTAGAGACAGAAAGAGTATCCAGGAGCACACCTTCCTTTTCAAGGCAGTGACAGCTATCTGCCTGGCTTAAACTGAGCTTTAAATAATGCTACTGATTTACAGAAGGCAGCCTCAAAGGATAAAGGAATCAGAATGAAAGAGTCTTATCTTCTCAAACTCAGTTCTGCAGACTCCAATCTAATAACACGGGTTCACCTGAGAGCAGGGATATTATTACAGATATAACTGCAGAAAACCCACCTATAGCTTCACCTAAAGAAGAGACACACAGGATAAGCTACATAAACTGAAACATGGACAAATTGAGAAACCAGGAGGGAAAGTATGATTTGGAGAGCAAAGTTGTCAAGCACAGCTAAAGAGGAAATAGAAAAAATTAAATAAATGTAAATAAGATATTATGAACTGAATAAGAAATGGAAATATAGAAAAAATAAGAAAAAAGGAACAGAAATATGAAAAAAAGCAAAGTTTTGAAAGAACTAAGCTCAGTGACACAGGGCTGAGAGGTACAGGTGGACACTGAATGCATCCCAAGAGAGAAAATCTGAGACCTTTGAGAGGTTTGCAACAGATCCCCAACCCCCTGCTCTCAGTCTTAGTGACACACAGAGGTGCATGAGTCCATTGAGGTTTGCAAAGTGCCAACATCCCCCAGGTTGTCCCTTGCCTTACCTGTTGTAGAGCTCAGCAGAATGTCCAAACCTGTTCACGTCGTGATGGAGCCCCGGGCGAGGCAGAACAGCCCAGCGGTCACAAGCTAGGATCAAGGAGAGCTCAGCTCAGAAAAGCTCCTTCCTATCACCAAGGACTCAACTTAGGGTTAGCAAATTTTTCCTCAAAGGTCCTGTCCTGGTTTGGGCCAGGATAAAGGTGATTTTCTGTCTTGTGCTTTTGCTTTCAGCTCAGTCTCTTGTAAGGAGCTGCGCTTGCTGAAATGAACAGCAAGTTTCTGAGACAGTGTTTGATTCTGGGACTGATAATGCTCCATGTTTAAGAGTTACACATAGAGAATGTTCTGGGAATGATCCCACTCCATATTTATAGTTACAGCTAGAGACTGGGATGCAGAACCAAGGACACTGCTCACTTCTGAGGAATATTTTGCCCTCTGGAAGGAGGAAAGGAGTAAAGAGGTCACACCTGGAACCCTCCTTTGGGGAGGAACAGACAAGATAAATGACCAAAATTGACCAAACAGAGTATTCCATCCCATGCACCTCATCCTCAGGATAAATTTGAGGGATCACCAGGGTCAAACCCCTTCCTGCTTCCCCTTCTTCCTCTCTTCGTTTGCTTCAGCATCCTGGGAGGATTCCATCCCTTCCTCTGCCTGTGCTCCTGATCCATCCCAGCCTGAATCCCTGTGTTCCTGCCTCCAGATCCCAACTGCTCCTGACTCCAGGATTCCAGCCTGGACTTTCCCAGGGCTGCCCTGCAGCCTCAGTGGTGATGTGAGAGTTATTGGGGGAGAGGGGGCAGAACATGGTATCAATTTTGCTGCATATTTGTATATATTTAGTAATTTTTCCTATTTATCATTCCTGTTTCATTCAAGTTGTGTAGTTTAGTTTCCAACTAAAGTCTCTCCCTTATCCTCTCTCCTTTCTTTATGAGGGAGGAGAAGGGGATTAATACAGAGCATCTGTCACTGGGTTTAATTGCCAGCCCAGTGTTAGTTAAACCCTGACAGATCCCAAACTCATTTAATAACTACACAGACACCATTCTGCCCACTGCCCAAATGCACATCTTGAGGAGGGGAAAAAAAGCCCTGTGTGATCTTTAAGACTCCTTCTTCTCCCCAGCTGCCAAGAAGGCAAGAGAAGGATGTGGAATGGTTCTGGCTCCATCACCCAAACAGCACCTTAGGAAGGAAATTTCCAGGGCATTGTGCTAAGTCCAAACTTTTTGGCAATCACCTGTCATTAAATCATTACCTGGTGGTGCCTCCAGTTGCTTTTTCTCCTTTGCCAGGGGAATTTTTCACTGAGTAACAGGTTCAGGCTTTATCTGTTTATTTGGGAATTATTTGCAGTTTTTGCCCCAAACCTGTATCACTAAGAACAGACTTTTTTTTTTTTCTTCCCTGTTGCAATTCTTTTCCTAGAGGGCAGATATCTGTGTTTTTAAAAATATTTTTCACTCATCATAGCTTAAGGATTTTAATACAATATGAGATTATTCCATCCTTTTCTATTAGCATAACATTTGTAAGTTCTGCTTCATTTTTTACTCGGTTTCTCAGGTAATTTCTTCCTTGAGGCAGCATGAAAGAAAAAAAAAACAAACTTAAAAAACACATAACCCACTGAGCAATCAAAGGAACAAAAGCAGGAAAAGTCACTCTGATCCTCAGAACTTCAACTCTGCAAGTGGAAGGATCATCTTGGGGCCAAAAACCTGAGGTGGCTGCACGCAATTTATGCAATGGAGACAGAAAAATCAATCTGCTGTAAAGGTCTGCAGAGCCCTCACATAATTGCAGATTCTTTAAGACTAAGATTCAGCCCCTGAAAAAAAGGCTACAAGCCCAAATTAATATGCAAATAAACTGAGAGGGAGAAGAAAAACAACCTTGGTAATTCTTTACTAAATCCAATTGGAGAATTGTTGGGCAAAACAACTCTGACATCACCTCTGCTCCAGCAGAAACTTTGCTGTGAGGATGCTGATAAACCAAAGATGTAGGACCCAGCTGGTTAGATTTAATACTTGGATATATTTGAAGTTTATTTTGAAATGGCACTTGCTTGATTTTCAAAGAATTCCGTGCAGCCCAACATCACTCCTGAGACAAGCACGCACGGTTCCAGTTTTTAACATAAGACTTGAGTAAAATTGGACAGCAATTTGCATTTTTTTTTTTTATCCATCGAGTTGTGAGTTATGTGAGGCCAAGAAACATATTTTTCTAGATTAATAGAAGGCCAGGAATGTTTTGCTTTCTAAGCTTCTTTCCCATCTTTAACTGAAGATCAAGTATTGGAAAAAGTGAACGGTTCGGAAAACACAAAGAAACTTCTCCCTTCCTGACTTAGGAGTTATGCCAGACCTAAAACTTAAAATGCACAGGATTTATTAAATATATTAATCAACTAGAAGAAGTGCTAGAAAACATCCAGCTCTTTCTGTTTGTCATCAGATCTGATTTTTTTGATAGGGTGAATAGAAAAGTTTTAACTTCTCCTGTGTGAGGAGAAAAGATCATTCCATGAGCACACCAGGTTGCTCCATCCTCACCTTCAACATCGCCAGGGATGGGGCAGCCACAGCTTCTGGGGGCAACCAGGGGCTCAGCACCCTCACACCAAAGGATTTTTTCCTAACATAATGAATATAATTACTGCTGAGATCATCCACCACCAGTAAGTGATGCTGATGCAATCTCTGATTCTTAGGACAAATTGTAAGGACCAGGCAAGTTGACTGCAAAACTTATTTCATGTAACAGGAACCTGCCTGTTAACTGAAGGAAAATAAGCATCACTACTGGCATAGCTTGTAAAATTAATGCAATTATTGCTTTACCCCAACAGGTAGTTCAATGGGTCAGGGAATTCAGGAAAATCCAGCAGGAAAAATCTATCAGTATTGCTACCAAAGTTTAAAAAAAATGATGGTGTCCATAACTAACAAAACACCTTGAGAAAAAAACCCTCAAAATAAAGCTAGTTAGGAGCACAGAATAAATTCCCCAGGGATACAACTTGAAATCACAGGAAGCTGAAGGGACTGATCCCTGCAAAGTGGCACAAGGATGCCAACCCCTGCTGCTGGAAGTAAATCTGTTCACTGTCATATTCCTTTCCCAAACCAGGAGTGACATCTCAGGGGACAGTCCCTCCAGGAACTCAGGTCTACATGATTATTTCAGTTTATCAATTATGAGAGCCCAAATTTAAGGAATTCTGAGAGCAGAAGGCAGAATGTGGTAGTGTACAGAACAGTGGTTTTCTCCAGTGTGAATTCTGTGGCTGTAATTTTTTTATGTCATTTCTTCTCCTCTTCGTTTCTACTTAAATGCAGCATTTCTGGACTTCAAATTCACAAATAAATGCTGCCCTCTCCTGGCTGTTGTATCAAAATCCTACCCACTAAAATCTAATTGTTTGGCTTTATTGTGAAATAGTGCTTGTGGGGCTATTTATGCTTATAAAGCACACATATAAACAGTCATTACAAACAGCACAGTCAAAAAAGTCAGCCAGCTTGCAATGAAAGAAAAAAAAACCTGTACAAGTTAAGCTTCAGCAGGGGCCAGCCCTTCTCAGTGTCCTGACAGCCCTGTCTTGTTGATCAATCACAGATTAAACCCCTCTCAGAATAGCAGGAGAGCTTTTTATGGCTGAGCTGGCAGCCCCATATGCTGTCTGTTTAGAGAACTAATTTTTAATACCCAAGGTTGTGCCTAAACTGTTGCAGGAGGAACTGCTGCTGGATCTGCCCAGAAATCACTGCACCAGCTCATTGGCTTGGTAATGGGTAGGGAGCTAAATGAGCTCCTCCTGATTCCCCATTCTTCTGCAGTGTGCTCAGGGTGATGTCCTCAGCATGTAAATTCCTCTGCTGAGGAGACAGCTCCTTCTGAAGAGCTGAGAACTCTTTTTGTGTGATGATTTCTGCAAGAACTCACCGATGTCATATGCCATGAAGTCTGAAGAGAAGCACTTGGCCCCGTGGCTCATGGAGGTGTCATTGTGGGTGTTGCCTCCAAACACCAGCATGGTCCCACTCATGATCACAGCCGTGTGCAGGTAGCGAAAAAATCTGCTGTCTTTCAGGATAGTCCTGCAGAAATCAAAATATGGGTGTTAAGCAAACTGAGCAATACCTGGCAAAGACCAAACGAGCCCCAGGGCTCAGCTGAAGGAGGTTCTGGGGTGCAGGGAGGAGCAGGGAGAGGAGGGGGGGTATTTAACTCCTTTCTTAATGAAATTTTTAGCAACTTACTTGCCACACTGTTCAGTTCCCCCTGTAATTTCCTTCTCCCATCTGCTTGCCAATTTATGGAAGAAATATATTTACAAAAGCCTCTTTCCAAAGCTGTGGATCCCAAAACCATCAATTCCTTCCCTAGGGATTATCAGTAACTGGGAGTTTGAGCAGAGTCACCTAAGCCTGCTGATAAAGACACTGCCTGGGAGGACTCCAATTTTTTTTAGGAGCTCTTCTTTTATGATCACCTAAAGAACCGTTTCAGATGAGGCACCAGATGGTGCTTAAAACTCAAAAAAACTCACCCTATTTTAAGGAAATCTATGCAGGTGCCAATAACAGAGCCCTGCAGCTCAATACTTGCAAAGCTCAATGCTTCATCCATGACTTAACCATGGGAAGCATCAATCAGCCTCCCCCCTGACCTCACCTTGAATCACCAGGGTGAATCAGAGAGGGTAGAACTGCAGGAAAATCCCAATGTGGCCACATCTGCTTGCAGGCAGCAGTGTCAGGGCTTTGCAGGCTGTCCCACCACTTCTGCACCCCAATCTTAGCTTGCACTGAAGCCCAGACTTTCACACCAAAATACCCAGAGAACCACAGAATGTCAGGAAGGGACCTCTGGAGCTCATCCAGTCCTACCCCATCACCAGGACATGTTCACCCAGAGCAGGCTGCACAGGATGGAGTCCAAATGGGTTTTTATTTCTCCAGAGATGGAGACTCCACCACCCCTCTGGGCAGCTGTGCCAGTGCTCTGCCACCCCCAAAGATAAGAAATTCCTCCCCATGTTTAGATGGAACTAAACAGGTTCAAGTTCATGCCTGTTATCTCTTGTCCTCTCACTGGGCACCACTGGAAAAATACTGGCCCCATCCTCCTGACACCCTTTAGGTATTTATCAACACTGACAAGCTCCCTCTCTTCTCTTCTCCAGATTAAAAGCCCCAAGTCCATCAGCATCTCCTTTCAGGGAGATGTCCTGGTCCCCTCCTCATCTCTGTGTCCCTTTGCTGAGCCCTCTCCAGCAGTTCCCTGTTCCTGGGGTTGTTCCTCCCTAGATACAGAACCCTATGCTTATCCTTGGTGAATTTTGTCAGGTTTCCCTCTGCCCAACTTGTCAGCCTGGACCAGGGACCTTTAATAACACAAGATGACAGCACACAGGGGCTTTCTGTCCCTCTGTCCCTGCCAGGGCTGCAGTGACAGATTCTGAAGCTGCCAATCAAAGAGCAGAGGGAACATGAGGACAAACACACTTGCCAAAATAAAAACCCAGGGACTGCTTTGTTTGCTCTTCCATGAAACCACAATTACTGAAGAACATATAAAAAAAAAAAAAAAAAAAAAAGTGAATGACACCCAGAAGAAAAAAAAAATAAAATAAAGAGACTCCTACATGTCTGACTGCAAGGCAAGCAGCCTGCTCTGACAGTCCTCTCCAGATTGACAAAATAAATGTGATGAGAGGAAGCTGGTGCTGCAGCAGTTTGGGATGAATATTGTCACATTTGTGACATTTTCTGCCTAATCAGCCAGATTTTCCCACTCTGTGGCTGAAGTGGAGGAGCAAATGAAGCAAGAAAGGAAGTGTGGTTATTACTCTGGGTGCCATGGAGCAGGAAGGAAGGTTGTGTGGAAATTAGTCACAACTTTACTCATCAGTACAGACTCACAAAGAGCTGGTGCTGAAATATAATCTATTTTAAAATCTCCAAAAAAAAGGAGAGATGGTGACTCAAATTTACAGCCATTCATCCAAAGGATCAGTCCCCTTTTTGTCAGGAGCCTTCAAAAAAATCTTGAAGAAAAACACAGATGAGAGGAAAATGTATTTCACCTCTGTAACTCAAAGTTGTGAAGTTTTATCTACAGCTTTTTAATAAAATTCACCTTGGGCAGAAACAAATACAGAAGATTTCAGCTTAAGAAATGCACGTTACAAGCAGTTCCAGAGCCAAAAGAAAATGGGTTTATAATAGAAACTCTTTTGCAGTCTTAACTGCAGAATGAATTATCACTCACTTGACTGCAGTAACTGCACTCATACGCAGAGCCTGTACTGCTGGCAAGAAAATCCCATCAAATATTTTTCTTTTCAGCTTCAATACAACAGTAGATTAAAACTGATTTCTTGGCTCATTCACAGCCTTGATTAGATGTGATTATATGAGTCTCTATTCATAAAGGGACATAAAAATAACAGATCCAAGAGCAAGCTATGCTGAAATGCAGGTAGCTACATCCTACTGTACCCTTAGCAAATACCCCAACTTCTTATCCACTCCAAACAGAGATGAGGGGGTGGGATACAGGAGGTAGAACTACTCACCACATGTGGGAATCAACTTCATATTTGTACAAGTCATCTGCCAGCCTGTATTTGTTGGCACTGAATGCTTTGTAACCTCCATGGATATAAATTGATCTTGTGTTTGGATCATAAACACTGCTGTGACCATACCCTCCTTGCACCAAAGCTCCGCTCGTCTGTAAGATGTTCCACGTCTGTGTGGCTGAGAAATGAAAAATGAGAGGGACAGAACATGGTTAATTTCTCCCCATTGAGACCTTCCCAACAAATCTGGTGGTAAAACAAACTGGGTTTCCTTTGGCTCTGACCTAGACACCATCTCTACCACTTCATCCCCAGAAATAATTTTCCTTTGAGGAGTTTGTTGTCAAGGAGCATTGCCAAGTATTTTGAATTTACCCAGAAACATCTCCTCTACAGCCACCTCTTCTATTTTCCAGACAAACTAAATAAATGAGGGATTAAAAGTATGGAAATAATAGATTGCATTTCAATGCCATCACCATGGTTTGATCTGGAATGGTACCCAAGAGCCCTTTCATTTTACATTTATATAAAGGCAGACAGCACTGAAGCCAAGTTAAGTACAACTCTGAAGAACATTGCAGTTAAAAACTAATATGTGATTAATGGCTCTGTATCTCCCTCACTAAAATAACATTGGTTTGAAGCACTCTAGACCATAATATAACAGCAACTGAAAAAAAAAAAGCCAAATTACATCCCAAATCTCTGTAGCAGGCAGAGAATGAAGCCCTGCACAGGCTTCCTAACCCCAGGGGAGATCAAGCACACAAAAAGCAAAGGAATTCAAGTGTCTGCAAAATCTCACAGGGGGGAAAAACAACAGCAGAGAAAGAAATCACTGCCCCACATATCCTTGTTTTCTTCAGAAGAAAACAAGAAGAAGAAAGCTTGTGTGGCACCAGTGAACAGAGGAGCCTCCAGTAGATCCTCTGGATCCAGGTGACTGAAGAATAAGGATAACAGGTTGAAAGTGCAGATAGGGAAGTATTTCTGACAATAACCAGCACATTCATGCTGTAAATGTCCTGTGCTGAAGAATAATCTCTCTCTGGTCAGTGGAGCAAGGGACTTGTCTCCAGAGAGCCATTTCAGAGCAGCTGAGTCAGGCAGAAGTTGAGTTCATCTGCAGAGCTTCCTTTGCTTCTCCACTGATGCTGCTGGAAATCTCGTGATCTTAAAGTCCAAGTTTGGACTATTCCCAAAGAAATGGGGCAAATGGAAGTCCAGGAAGTAATTCCCTGTTCCCTTAAGCATTTGCTAATCATCACTGTGTGGATACTTGCTCTGAACTGTTACAGCCATCCTTTGCAGGGTGGAAAAATAACGCCGAAAGCATTTGCTTTGTCAGAGGGAGAGAGGAAAATGAATTGGAATTGTACCACAGTTATCCTGCTTTGCCTCTCAATTACAGCTGTTCTGGTTTGGGGACCTAACAGACTCCATAAAACTGTGAGCACTTGGCTGCCTGCTCAGTGTGCTCCACAAATGCTGGGAGTTAGACTGAATTTCTCCAGAACGACAAAGAGAAGAAGTTCCCTTGGGTTTGCCCTGAGCTTATGGATGATCTGAATAATTTTAATATGAAAACTGAAGAGGTAAGTAAGGCCCTACTCACCCAGGTTGTACTCCTGGACATTGCTGATGTATCCATAGAGAGGACAGTGCCCAAAGATGACCAACATGACCGTGCTGTTGTCTCGGAGGGTGACGATGTGTGCAGAGTGGCCCACAACAGCATATTGCTCCTTGGCTTTGGGTGCCCTCTGAGTCCAGGTCTGGGTGGGGATGTTGAACACCCACAGCTGGCTGGTCACATTCCCTGTTGCATCTATTTTCCCTCCATACATGTATATATCATCCTGAAAGAAGTGGAGATGGAAAAGGAGGGTTTGGCATTTAGGAAAGAGGTGATACGTAAGTAATTAAATTATTATGGTCTATCTTCTCTCAGCCTGAGTTCTTTCTCCTCTCTCAAGGAGACACAAGGGCATGGTAAAAAAAAAAATAATTCTTTGCTGTGAAGGTGGTGAGATGCTGGAAGAGGTTGCCCAGAAAAGCTGTGGCAATTCTCCTGCAATCTCAGATTCAGTCATGAATCCACTGAAGTTGTTGTGGATTCCTGCTGAAAAGGAGAACAGGGAGAGGAAAGGGAAAAGGGAAGGAGAAGGGAAAGAGAAAGGAAAAAGGGAAGGAGAAGGAGAAGGGGAACAGGAAGAGGAAAGGGAAATGGGAATGAAAAGGGGAAGAGAAAGGAAAAAGGGAAGGAGAAGGGAAACAGCAAGAGGAAAGGGAAAAGGGAAGGAGAAGGGAAAGAGGAAGAGGAAAGGGAAAAGGGAAGAAGAAGGGGAAGGGAAGAGGAAGGGAAAAGGAAAATTTCCACTGGTGCTGGTGCAGGACTCACCTTATACAATGCCAAAGAATGACCATATCTCATCTCCACAGAGTTCACAGTATTGGCAAGTGGAAGCCACTCTTCAGAAATAAGATCATACCTGCAAAATAAAGACTTAATTAGTTATCTGAAAAGCAGATAATAAAATAGAGAGAACTACTGGTTGTCCTCTACGGGACTTGCAGGAAATTATTTTATTTCTAACAAAAGTCCTACCAAGATTTCAGCATGCACAAAGCCCTCCCAGGCTACTTAGGGATTAAAAAAATTCAGTCAAACCTGCTCTGTTACTTAATTGTAACTTATTGATTTGCTTTATCCTGAGTTTTCCTTCTCATTCAAACCTGAGAGCTAACACAGTCTATTGTAATGTATTGATTTGCTTCACCCTGTTTTCTTTCCCATGCAAAACCAAGAGCTAATTTATTGTCTATTAAGCTACAATTTACACATAATCCACCTGGAGGACCAGAGAAAGTTTACACTAAGCTCACAGAAGTTCCACATACTAGATAAAAACCAAACCAACCTGCCAGCATTTAAAAGGCACTTTTTAATTTTGTCTTTGTCATTCAAGCAGATTTTTTTTTCAGGTTTTAGGTTTTGAACCTAAAACAAGATAAAGCTTCTGCCCTGAAAATGGCCTGTGGCTTTTTAGATAAAAGAATGAACTATACTTGCCAGGCTTACAGTCTTAAAAGATAAAATCATCCCTGAGAAAGTGTTCAATGAAGCCACAGGGTATCTGTTGAAAAATCAGGCATGACTTTGAAAGAGTAAATTGTGGAGGTAATCAGCAGTTACTCTACAACTAAGTGTGCATTTTTAGCTCTTCTTTAACTTGCCCTATAAAGAAATATTCCCTCTGGATGTGAGTGCAGAACACTCAGCTCTTGCTTAGGTCCAGGAAAATCAGGTATGCAGGTATCTCTGGGGAAAAAAAATAATCCAGCTTTTGCCTAATTCTGCCCAAATAATAATAAGCTCAAGAGGAGGCATGAAATGGTTTTTTTTATGAGGGATTTCTTTGAGGTACACAATTACTACGTGATCTCTTCCTTTCAGTTAAATCTCCTCAACTAATTGCATAAATGTCATCATCCTAAATGCCACTCCCTGCTTGATATCCCATCACTCTGCATCACCACCCACAGTACTCATCATTAAGAAGCCAAATACTCTGAAGGCACACACAAAAAAACATAAGGCAAGGCCAATAACACAGAAGCAAAGCTGCCCTCTTGGAACCCAAGGCCAGACATCATTTAGAAGCTGCCTAGAAAGAAGCAGTGAAGAGTTAAATGCTGGCAGGAGCAGATGAATCCAAAATCCACTGAACATCAGGAGCTTTATGCTTTGACTTTTCCAAAATTAGCACCCCTAAGCAGCACTCCCCACATCCCAAACATGAGCTTGAGCTTTTTATTACTGCTGTTTGCCCCTGGAGATGGAGCGTGAGCCAAAGCACAGCATGTCAGATGGCATTTTCTAAAAACAAAGTCTCAAATCTAAGTTCCTCTACTTAGACTTTATTATCTAGGTTTATACTCACGCTAAAACCTTCTGAGAGTCAGAATGATTGAAGACATAGCCTCCAACAATCCACATTTTATTGTCATGGATTACAGTTTTGTGAGATGCTCTGGGAAGTTTTGGATGTGAGTATTCCTCCCGGCTCCAAAACGACTGGTTTGCAGGAACAGGAATTGAGCAGCCAGGACCTAGAAAAAGAAGGTTTAAAAATGAAGTTGATTTTTTTTTTCCCCCCCCAAAAGCCTGCATTTCATCTAGAGCTCAATAACCTGCACCACAGGTGACACAGATGGTGCATGGGCAGGTAAGAGATTCGAGCTGCAATCCTCATTTCCTTGCCCACATCAGCAATTTGTGATGGACCTGGTGGGTCAGCTCCCAACTCCAACCACATGCTTCAAACCTGAAATTGCTTTGAGACTTAAAAAGCAGTTCCAGACCTGATGAACTAGTGCTGGAGCAAAGCAGACACTCTGCACTGTTTCCCCCCTCCTGTGCTTGATGGGATTTAGTGGTTACACTGGTGCAGGACTGAGAGGTGGACTTGATCATCTCGAAGGTCCTTCCCAACCATGATGATGATGATGATTCTATGGTTATAGGAGGGCATGGTGCAGACCCCTCCCTGCTCCACACAAAGATGGATCTTCCAGCTCTGATCTACCCCACCACGTTCCCACCAAAGTCCCAACACAATCCACAAAACCTTCATGAGTCCTGCTCAGCAGCATGCTGGAAAACCCCACAATCTAATCCTGTCCTGTCCTCTTCTCATTCCTCTCCCTCTCAGCACTACATTCTTGTGAATCGTTCACTTCTTTTTTTTTTTTCCCTGTATTTCTGCTGCTCTTAAGCCCACATTACCACTGCCACATTTCACTTCAAAGCTCCCCGTGGAGTGGCAGAAGAGGAGCAGCAAGTGGCAAGGTCTCAGCAACATGAAAAGCCACATGGATGCTCTTCTTTCTTCCCAGTGACAGCCACCTACAGACACAAGGCTAATACAGACACCAGAGAGGGCAGAACCTGGAGAAGTTGAGGCATTGAAAAGGGAATAAGTTTATCAGGACAGCTTTCAGGCAGTCAAAAAAGTGAATGTCTGTGTAACTGAGTGATGGTGCTGACTGTAACACAGCACCCTGCTGCTTCTTGCTGAGTTTCTACCAGCAATAACTGGAATCTGCTTTATCACCCTTAAAAAACCTCCTGGTTTCTGGAGCAGAGAGACTGCTCTCAGATGCAGAAAAGCTTCAAAATAAGCAAGGAGAGTGCAGCTTTCACCCCACTCTGCTATGGTTTGTTTGGGGGGGATTCAGGGGTTGATTTGGGGTTTTACAGACACACAAACGTGCTGCAGGAATCAAACAAGGGCTGGTTTGGCAGCAAAGCTGAGTGGTGGCAGCAGGTGCTGCAGCTGGTTGTATTTCATGTAAGATTAATTCTTCCATGTCACTGTGTCTTTGGAAAGCAAACATGTTTTCTTGGTTCAAGCTATTACTAAGACTGACACAGCTGATGAGAAAAAAGCATTCTTTGTGTACAAACAGGTTTTAAGTATTGCCACCAGGCTCAACTTTGCTTTAAGTGCAAAGGAAGGAGGATTGAAGTTTTTACCTGCACACAACAGGTTGGTACTGCTCTTATTATAGCATTTTGGTTTTGTTAGAAGCATTTTTAAATGCTTTTTTGTTATGATTTTTTAAAAAAACCCACATTTGTTCCAAATGAAGTGTGATCTTTTGATATGAAGAGCCAGATACTCTGTTCCTGAACAAAATGCTGATAATTAGCAAGAAGAAGCAGCTTGAATACTCCCAACCAAACTGCAAGAGCTGTACACAGAAATCCACATTAATCATAGAATCATAGGATGGGCTGGGTTGGAAGGGAGCTCAGAGATCATCAAGTCCAACCCTTGATCCACTCCCACTGCAGTTCCCAGCCCATGGCACTCAGTGCCACATCCAGGCTCTTTGGAAAGATCTCCAGACACGGAGAATCCACTACTTCTGAAGAAGAGAGTGGATCAGGCCAATCCACTACTTCCCTGGGCAGCCCATTCCAATGCCTGATCACCCTCTCCAGAAAGAAATTCTTTCTCATCTCCAACCTAAACCTCCCCTGGCACAACTTGAGACCCTTTGTGCCCTCTTGTCTTGCTGAGAGTTGCCTGGGAAAAGAGCCCAACCCCCCCCTGGCTCCAACCTCCTTTCAGGGAGTTGGAGAGAGTGATGAGGTCTCCCCTGAGCCTCCTCTTCTCCAGCCTCAACACCCCCAGCTCCCTCAGCCCTTCCTCACAGCAATTCTGCTGGATCCCTTCACAGCCTCCTTGCTCTTCTCTGGACCTGCTCCAGCACCTCAAGCTCCTTCCTGAGCTGAGGGGCCCAGAACTGGACACAGGACTCAAGCTGTGGCCTCACCAGAGCTGAGCACAGGGGCAGAATCCCTTCCCTGGACCTGCTGGCCACGCTGTTCCTGAGCCAGCCCAGGATGCCATTGGCCTTCTTGGCCACCTGGGCACACTTCTGGCTAATCAGGAGACTTACCTTGCCAGCCTGCTGAGCAGGAACATGCCTTGGTGTCATTGAAGTTGCAATGTCCTCTCTCAGGTGCCCCACAGCCATCTGTGCAGTAGGGAATATCACAGGCTTCTCCCTTCCAGAATTTGGCACATTCACACTCCAGAGCATTGCTGCTGTTGTTGAGTTTGCACTCCCCTCGTCCAGAGCAATTATTGGGACACATATTGAAACTGCAAAATCAAGGAAAGAAGGTTTGTCAGTAATCAGACAGAATTCCCAAGCATTCCTCTTACTAATGAACACAGCAGTGATATTGGACAGAAATTAATCCAGCTGCTTCTCAGGATCCAGACTAAGGATGCTCATCTAGAACCTGACCTGCAGGACAAAATCTGCAGGGATTTGCTCTCTGTCACCCCCATCACTGAATGATTTCAACTTTGAAAAGTTATCAATATGATTCTGCAGCTCTTTGTAATGCAAATTAATTGCCTTGAAGAATTTAATCAGTGCATAAGGTTTTGGTGGTGTCTGTGCAGTTTACACTAAACTCCTCACAATTAGCTGCTGTTCTGGGATCTGCTTACCAAGGGAACACACTTGAGATTAATCCCAAGATGTGCCTGTTATGAATAATTTCTGATTTTATAATAGCTGCAGTGAATATCTGCACCATCCTTGGTGAAGATCCAAATGCACAGACCCTGCTCATCTCCAGATTCCAGGATTTGTCAGTGTTTCCACCAGTACAACCCAGTATTCTGAGTGCCATGGGAGAGGTGGAGTCACTGGCTCCATGACCACAACTTCACAAGTGGCTGCTGAGTACCTCCACCCAGGAATGACTACAAAACCTGCTAAATTGAAAAGGAATAAATACACCTTTTTATCTGCTCTCTGCAAATAATTAGGAAACCTAATGACCAGAAGACAAAGAAGGGGAAAAAAACCCCATAACAATATTGTTTGAAGTGGTCGAGAAAGTGAAGAGTTAAAAAAAAATTAAAATATCTTAAAGGCACTTTAAAAAGGCAACTTTTTAAAGTTTCTTTTTTCCTGTTTTAAGAGGATGTCTCTGTTGCATTGTAGTGGTGCAACACCAAGAGCTGGCAGTAGATGGTGTCAAGGTTTCTGGTTTCAAAACTCCACTGCTTCAGCTGCTGTTTCAAAGTAACTTTGCAAAGGTTCCCAAATTCCTTCCTGAGCTTTCAAGGGGTGCTGAATGCTCCTCGTTTTCCAAAGAATCTACTCTATATTTAAGTGCTTAATAAGGATGAAAGCACCAAGAGTGGTATTCAAAAAACTAAACACCTGTTTTTAAGAAAAACTTTCAATTTCTGAAAAAAAAAAAAAAAAAATCTGCTTGTGTCCAAGGATTTTGCAGCTGAGTTTTTTGAAAGAGGTGAGAACAGATGCAAGTTACAGCCAAATTAAAATCCCCCAGTGCAGCACAAACATAATTTGTATTTGTAGAAGCAAAAAACTCAAAGCCCAGGATCTCCACCAGAAGCAGCAAAGTCCTTCTCTGCTAGCATGTCCACACTGACATAATTCACTTCAAAACAAAACCTTCCTAAAAGCAGCCAATGTATTAGGGAGCACCTTAGAATTATTTTTAAAAAGCTTAGCAGTGAGGACTAAATATCCATGAGAACCAAAGGAGGTAACAGAATCATTTCAGACTGTGAATTAAGTGATTCAACCCAAGGACTGAATAAGAAAGAGCATCCCAAGGATGAGGATCCCTCAAGAGCATGTGGAATGTCCCATGTGGGATATGTCCACTTCTCCAAGTGTGTTTGAGCAAAATTATTTACAGAATACATCAGAGCACACACAGGCATCAAACACATCACTTCTGATTGACTTGGATCAAGTCTAATAACATCCAGTAAATAATGTGATGTCTTTTTGAGCAAACATTTGCCCACACTTCCACCTGACAACTGAAGCTTATGCTGAGCACCTCACAGTTATTATCTATTGAAGGGTATAATAAAGATAAAAATCTAAATTCCAGGATCTTCTTATAATTACATGCTTAGATGGCAATTGCTTATTTCAAGATAAAACTGAGAAAAGAGGAAAAGTCCTTTTGCTCAGCCTGCAACGTGATGCTGAGTGTTACTACTTACTTATATGTAATGTTAAACCCTGTCAAATTATAGGCAGCATCACTGAAGAAATGCAGAAGGGCATAGCCAGAAGTAGCTACAACTTCTGGTACTGTTTCATTGCTGTCTTTCTCAGGAACAATAAGACCACTGGAAAAGAAAAACAAAACAAGGCAACACGTTAGAAGTGAAATAAGAGGGAGCAAAGCAACAATGGTAAAATCACCATATCAATAAAGCAAATGAAACTTAAAGATATTCATTATTTGCATCTATTTGAAGTATAATGACTTTAAGTGATCACCAATTCCACAGTACAGTGCTATGGGGTTATTTTTCTTCAATATAACTCCTTAATCTTATTCTTTAATATAACTCCTTAGTCTCATTCTTTAATATAACTCCTTAAACACTCAAAAGAAAATATCTTGATGTTGAATGATATTCAACCAACATTCAACACATTCTCAAAGGCCTAAGAACCCTCAAAGCCCTTTGAGAAATAAAACCCCATTCTTCAGGGAGCAGGTTATTAAACCCTCTTGTCTGGCTGCATTTTCTGCAATACAGCAACCACCTCACTGCCCAAGGAGTGCAGAGAAATGAACAGAATGAAGCCATGGAAAGCTGCATTGGGATTTTAGTGGGATTTTAGTCATAAAGATGTGGGATTTTAGTCATAAAGAAGGAATGGCTGCAGCAAGGAATGCAAACAGAAAACCCTCAAGTAATCAGCTTGGCTCTTCTAAAAGATAAATGTGTAGTAAGTGTTACACTCAAGTAAGCCAGAAGCTGTCTGGAATTCCAGTTCATCTCACCAAAAATCTTACTTTCCCTCCTTTATTATTCTTCCCGTTCCAAAGTATGTTTGGAAACAGAAATTCAGTGTGTGCCAAAAGCACAAAACCTGCTGCACCAGGTCTGCTGAGCCCAGCATCCCATCCCCTCCTGCCTACAGACACAGCAAATGCTTGGGAAAGAAATAAAGCAAGTACAGAGCATTTTAGTGATGTGTTCTGCACCTTCCAGAAACCCAGACATCTGCTGCCTGACCATCCAACTGCTGCCTCTTGGGCTTCTCCATGAGAAATAAGTACAACCACCCTTTAATCCCCATTTTCCTGCCACCTACTCTTTTATAAAGCTCCATCCAACCCAACACATCCAATATTTGTTGGTTTTTTCTGTCCTAAAAGACTGTCATGTTCACTATTCCCCTCTCATCCTTTGTTTCACACTTCTGGGCACCTCTGTTTGTTTCTTTCTACCCTCCCAGGCTGTGCTGGGTCCTTCAGCCTTGCAGTTCCCCAGAGGTGATGGAGAGAAGGGAGGATGGGGGGCAAGACTATTTACAATACTGGAGATTGGATATAGGATGGGTTTAGATAATGTGTTGGCAAAACACTTGGAGTAGGCTGAAAAGGAGACCAAATGGTTCTTGAAAAGAGTAGCTGCCACCTATTTACTGCACAGAATTGTTTGTGTCAGAAAGGGAATGCTTATCCATCTTTAAAAATGCAAGCATAAACCTGAAGTCTACTGAATTTATTTTTTAAAGCCTTTATCTAAGCAAAGCACACTCTTTACCACCACCTACTCCTCTCCAGCTGCTGTTTTCTAGCAGACATCCATCCCTCTCCCAGCTTCAGTCCTATTTGCAAAAGCAAAGTCAAAGTTTTTTGACAGAGCAGAGATTCCAAAGCCCCAGGAGGAAAATATGTTGGGCAGGGATCCAAAAGCAGAGCCCTGGTTTGCTGCCCTGCAACTTCTGAGACTCTGAGGGCACCATTGACCCAAAAGTAATGGTGAAAAGAATCCTTTCCCCCTGAAAAAACCCTCACTTTTCTTCTTTTCACCTCTCTTCAACACTGGAAGCAAATGAGGTTTGAAGAGAGTTCCCCTAAGGCAGGGTAAATGAGCTGCTACACCCAGAGAAAACCCTCAGAGCACCCCATTCACATCCTCTGAAAAGCACTTTTTTTGTGACCTGAATTCTTCTGTCCCTATGACACAACTCACTGTGTGCTCACAGAATAACACAGATGCCCAGGGAGCCTTTCCAAAAATTTCTGCTGCAGGAATTGGGGGTGTTTGCATCAAGAGGAAGGTGAACACCTTGCCTATGGAGCCATACATTGTACAACAGCCCCTCCTGCACAAGTCTTACAGCCTTCACCTTACCCACATCCCTTTAAAATGCAGTAACCTGACCCCATGTTTTGGCTAAACAACTCCAGCACATTTGCTCCAGCTCAATAAATATTTCCATGCCAGCAAGCCAATGATTTTTTTTTCCTCTTTCAGATCTCAAGGATAGAGGATTAAAAGGCAAAATTCACTGCCTTTTCCTCCACGTGCAAGAGGTGCCTGTTTCATCTGAAAACCTGAGCCTTCTGATCTGAAAATGATCTCTCCCAAAAGACTGTTTCCTGATGCATCAGAAGAACAAAAAGCCTTATAAATTTCTCCTTGCTATTTGTTTCACAGTTTTCCTTTGTACTGCAAACTGTAGGAGGGAAGATCTCTGCCACAGGAAAACAGACATCTGAATATAATTCAGTGTAAAGCAAACTACAGCTCAGGGACATGAGAAAACTCCTCTGGTTTGATTTATTCTTCTTCAGCCTTCACTCTTGCAGCTCTTATCACTGATATCACAGAGCAATCTAACTGGAAGCAATCTAACAGAACAACAGCAGCAAAGAATAAAAGTAGAAAGTGAACAGGTGTAGAAGGGAAAAATACCCTTCCCCTCATAACCTTCCCTAATAAAAGGATGAGCACAGGACAATGATTTGTTTTCCCTTAGAAATCTCAATTTTGGGATTTCCTTGGGAAAACCCCACAGGGGATGCTCCCAGCACATCTCCTGTCTTTCCATCTTTTTTTTTTCTGGTGCCTCATGTTGTAAATATGCCCAGGAGGATGTTATCCCACCTCCAGAAGTTTGGAACAGACTGATGACACCTCATAAATAGATTGGAAAATCCATTCAGGGAAAGCCCTGAAGAGAAGCCAGTGATAACAATCAGGTCCTTGAAAGGTCAGCACTTAAAAAAAAAAAAGTGAATAAACACAGTGTGTACACAGCACCATTTCAAAGAAACCAGCACAAACAGAGCTTCTAATGAAAATAAAAGAAGGATTATGCAAAACTGCCTTTAAACTCCAATACAGACTCTTCCAGAGCCTCAACTCTGGCCAAGAGTTTCCCAGCAAGTCTCTTCCCTGCCTTTTCAGAGGGTTTCAAAACATTTCACAATCACCACTACTCCAAAGCAAATAAATACTCCTACTCAGCTAAGTTGTCCAAAGATGCCATGTCTTTGGTGTTGACAGACAGACCTTCTTGTGCCCTAAAACTTCTGGTTTCTCTGCACTGGATTTGTGGAGTCAGGGGCAGAATGAAAAGCAGCAACCCTGAGATCTGAGTTCTCCATCCCCCTGCAGACACCCCCTGCCTACACCAGAGTAAAATGGGAATTATTTAAAACAAAGGGCATCCCCTCTATTACTTTTCCCTGATTTGCTCCAAGCATCCTGGGGATGGTGTGTTCATCCTTTTCTGCAGGCATGGAAGGGATCAAGAGCAGACAGAGCTCTGGTGAGAAGAAAAAGGTAAAAAGAGGAAGATGGGAGTCACAAAAATTAAAATACAGAGCACAGATCACAGAGAAGTGAAAGGATAAAGGTGATACTGAAAAATCAGTTGCACGTTGGCTTCTCAGTTTACTGGAATGAGATGCAGAACCATAATCTTAATTTTTAAATACTTTGACCCACCTGGACAGGCAAGAACACAAAACACAACCAATCTTTTCCCTAAAAAAAAAATCAGTCTGTGCACCTCCCCATACTCACAGGAGTAAAAAGCAACAGACCAAAAATAGAAATGAAAGGAGGCTAAAAAAAAAAAAAAGGGAAGAAAATAAGGCTACATCTTCATTTATTTTCTTAAAGGAAAAGCCACAATTCTTGTGCAGTGACTCCTAGACATGGACTTTCAAGGAAACAAAGCTATTGCAATGACATTTCTTCAAAAATAATCTCATTATTGAGAGCTGGCAACACCCCAAGATGGTTTTTTTTCTTGAAATCATCTTCCCTGATTGCACAGGGACAGATTCAGCTGCTCAGCACCAGGGAAACCTCCCTGCTCAGAGCCCTCTGGATCATAGAATCATAGAATCATAGAATCCTTGGGGTTGGAAGGGACCTCGAAAGATCATCTAGTCCAACCCCCCCTGCCAGAGCAGGGCCACCTAGAGCACTTCGCATAGGAACGTGTCCAGGCGGGTTTTGAATGTCTCCAGTGAAGGAGACTCCACGACCCCCCTGGGCAGCCTGTTCCAGGGCTCTGTCACCCTTACAGGAAAAAAATTCCCTCGAATATTCAACTTGAACCTCCTGTGCTCCAATTTACACCCATTACCCCTTGTCCTATCACTGGTCACCACTGAGAAGAGCCTAACTCCATCTCCCTGACACTCACCCCTTACATATTTGAACACATTGATGAGGTCACCCCTCAGTCTCCTTTTCTCCAAACTAAAGAGACCCAGCTCCCTCAGCCTTTCCTCATAAGGGAGATGTTCCACTCCCTTAATCATCTTAGTAGCTCTGCGCTGGACTCTTTCAAGCACTTCCCTGTCCTTCTTGAACTGAGGGGCCCAGAACTGGACACAATACTCCAGGTGCGGCCTCACCAATGCAGAATAGAGGGGGAGGAGAACCTCTCTTGACCTACTAACCACACCCTTTCTAATGCACCCCAGGATGCCATTGGCCTTCTTGGCCACAAGGGCACATTGCTGGCTCATGGTCATCCTCTTGTCTACCAGGACCCCCAGGTCTCTTTCACCTACACTGCTCTCCAGCAGGTCAACCCCCAACCTATACTGGGACATCGTGTTGTTCTTCCCCAAATGCAAAACTCTACACTTCCCCTTGTTGAATTTCATCATGTTTCTCTCTGCCCAACTCTCCAGCCTGTCTAAGTCTCTCTGAATGGCAGCACAGCCTTCTGGTGTGTCAGCCACTCCTCCCAGCTTAGTGTCATCAGCAAACTTGATCCAGGGCTTTGCCCCAAAACCTTCTGAGTTCTCCCATAGTGATTTTCCCTCTGGAGCCAGTAGGAAAAGGACAAACCATAAACATATTAAAAAGTGTCTCATGAGCCATTCAGTTGGTTTTGTATCATTATGTGACACGGTGAGTGTGGCTGTAAATCCACATTTCCTTCTCAAAAGAATTCCCACCTGTTTTGCCATTGCAGGACAGTGAAGAAGTACTTGGAAAATTGCAAACATTGTTTTAATATCAATTACCAAGAGATATCAACCATGGTGCAAATGCCTCTCTGCTATTTAAATCCTAAGGTCTGTTGTCCATTTAATATCTGTGAAGCTCAGGGTGTTTGAATTAATGACAAAAATGAATAAAAAGTCATTCTTCAGTCCATCAGAAAGTGTTTCAGAGACAAGAACTGAAAAAGTGAAGAACTGAAGCAACTTTTCTCTTCTAAACTTCCTTTCTAGGCCTTGATTTAACTCAGAGGATTTATCCTTGCCAAACCCTCCTTTTCTATCTCCTCAAATTGATTTGATGTTTTTGGAGGGGATTACAGGGTTAGTGAACAAAAGCAAGGTTGATACAAAATTTACATTTTTCTAAGAAATCTGATTTTCTACCACAAAGGCATTTTGATTAATCAATTCTCACACATCTGAAGGATCAGCTGGCTCACTGATGGGCTCAGAGAATAAATATCAGTGAGGGAACATCACCCAGCAGATACATTTCTAGCAAAATCCTGAGTACATTTGTACTTTACACCAATCCTTGGTTGGTTTTTTGATTTTTTTCTTTTAAATCAATACTCTCTAAGTTATTGTGGATGAGAAGAAAACAAAATGAAATCCTTAGAGGGCAGGCTGCTAGGAAAAACAGGCAACTGGGCTGCTTGGTGACCTGAGTGCCTGGGTGATGTTGTATTGCAACGTGGTCCAGCACAGGGCCTGAGTATTGGAAATCCTCTATTTCAGGACTCAGGATGCAAAAAAAAAGTGATTTGGGGAGTGATTGTGATGAGTGCCAGCTCCATCAGAGGAGGGGAACAACCTCAAGAGGCACAAACCTGGTGATGCACACAAACAAAGGTCACCTAAGGCACGCTGTGAAGCAGAGCAATAAAACTGAAGCATTCAGCAGTCCTTTTGTCTCCCTTCAGAGAATCACAGAATGGTTTGGGTTGAAGGAACCTTTCAGGGTCATCTAGTCCAGCCCCCCAGCCCTGAAGTGAGCAGGGACATCTTCAACTCAACCAGTTTGCTCAGAGCCCCATCCAACCTCACCTTGGATCTTTCCACCCCCTTCCTGGGCACCCTTCATGCCATGCAGAACACCCAGAGTCCATCTCCTGCCTCCTTGTGCCCAAGGCAAGGACCACTTCCACCTCCAGGTCTCTATCACATCACCTCTAGGTTGATGAGCTCCTCTGAATACTCTTGGAGCACAAATAGTCCCAACTGAAGATGTTCTCTGCCTTGCAGAGTGTAATTAATCCTCATTTGCAACCTCTCTGATGTTACCAGGTGATGCTTTGCTGGGAGCAAGCCCAGCCCAGTCCCTGAGGAGGGGGAAGTAAGGTTTGGAGGTGAGATCAGGAAGGGAAGTGAGGACAGAGAGAGGCTCTGAGTGTGCCCAAACCTGAGTGACAATTTCTGAGAGAATAGAAGGGAGGGGAAAAAAAACAAAACAGAGAACCATATGATGTAGGAGGAGGTGTGGAAGGAGCAAGGCTTGTTTAGCCTGAAGGAGAGATTGAAGATGAAGGAGAGATTGCAGAGCAGATAGCAGCAGACTCAGGGTTCACAGGAAAGGGCAGGAAGCAACAGACAAGCTCTGATTGGGTATTACTAAAAGATTGTTTAATTTATTTTTTTAACCACGAGGGTAGCAAAGTGCTGGACCACTGGCCCAAAAGATCAGCAAGATCTCCATCCTGAAGTGCTATTCACAACCTGCCTGGCCAAAGTCTTGAGCAAGGGCCTGATGCCACTCTGATGGACTTGCTTTGACCAGGGTCCCCTCCAACCAAACTCACCCCATGCCCTCTGCTTAGACTCAAATTTGGACAGAGCCACATTAACCTGCAGGTGGTGAAAGGAAGGTGAGATGCTCCTGGGTTTGAGGGTACAAGAGCTCCCATGGAGGCATCCCAGAGCAGCTCAGCAAGTGACATGGGACAACTGCTGCCATCTGTCACCAGTGCCACCAGGACCAGCCATTTGACTCCTGATGGCATCCACAGGGCACTTGGGAATGGTCTCACCTCCATCTGGCACCTGATGGAACCCACAGGGCACTCGGGAATGGTCTCATGTCCATCTGGCACCTGATGGAACCCACAAGGCACCTGGGAATGGTCTCACTTCCATCTGGCACCTATGGAACCCACAAGGCACCTGGGAATGGTCTCACCTCCATCTGGCACCTGATGGCATCCACAGGGCACTTGGGAATGGTCTCACCTCCATCTGGCACCTGATGGCATCCACAAGGCACCTGGGAATGCTCTCACTTCCATCTGGTACCTGATGGCATCCACAGGGCACCTGGGAATGGTCTCACCTCCAGAGCCATGGCCAAAGCTCTTGCCCAAGAACAATTGGTGGTCAAGAGGGTCAAAAATGAACCCCAAGGTGCCAAAGCAGCTCCAGTAAATGTTTAACAGTTAAAAGTTACAGAAAAAAAAGAGAAATGAGGATGATGATGATGGAGAAAAGTTACAAACACAACCCAGGAAGGTCACGGGTGAGGAGTGGAGCTCATCTGCTTCAGATTTCTGCTGATGAACACACTGGATTTCTGTTTCCTCTTCTCATTGCACATTTACACACTCTTGCACTGGCTACGATCACAAATATAGAAACCAGCCAAGATACTTTTTAACACTACTTAATAGAAATAAAGCTTCATGCACAGGGCCAGACAGCCCTGGGGGCACCCAGCCTATAAGGGGTTTGGTAGATGGTTTCTGAAGCCACTTGGTGTTGTGTAAATGGCATCATGCAAACATTTATCACCTCTAAAAACTGATAAAATCAATTTACAGTTTCCCTGTAAAGGCTGAGGATTTCCAAGATGATTTTAAGATATTCAGGGTAAATGCTATGGTGAGAACAAACAGACACAAGCACAAGAAGGTCAAGAAAACAAGATCAGAGCAGGGAAGGAAGTGAGGGCTCAGGCAACTGCTGAAAAAAACAGGGAAATAAAAACTGAGCTTGAGAGGGAGGAATTTCCAGTGTTTATTATCAACAAACTCTGCAACTTTACAAGGTCAAACTGTACAAAGCTCAAGCTTGCAAAGCCCCTGGCAGGGTGCAAAAATAGTGAAGAGTGAAATATAGTTCTGGTTAACATTGAAATTTAGCATAAAGTAAGGAAAGAGTTTAAAGAGGAGCACCATGTCTGAAAGAATTCTAATACAACTCTTTTCCTGCCAGTGGAAAGGTATTTTTCATAGAATCATAGAATCATAGAATTAGCCGGGTTGGAAGGGACCTCAGAGATCATCTAGTCCAACCCTTGACCCACCGGAGCAGTTGCTAGACCATGGCACTGAGTGCCACATCCAGTCTTTTTTTAAATGTCTCCAGGGACGGAGAATCTACCACCTCACCGGGCAGTCCATTCCATAGCCTGATCACCCTCTCCGTGAAGAAATTCTTTCTAATATCTAACCTAAACCTCCCCTGGCACAACTTAAGACTGTGTCCTCTTGTCTTGTTGAAGGTCGTCTGTGAAAAGAGTTCAGTTCCCCCCTGGCTCCATCCTCCTTTCAGGGAGTTGTAGAGAGTGATGAGGTCTCCCCTGAGCCTCCTCTTCTTTAGGCTGAACAGCCCCAGCTCTCTCAGCCTCTCCTCATAGGGCCTGTGCTCAAGTCCCTTCACCAGCCTGGTTGCCCTCCTTTGGACCTGTTCCAGGACCTCTACATCCTTCTTAAACTGAGGGGCCCAGAACTGGACACAGGACTCGAGGTGTGGCCTCACCAGCGCTGAGCACAGGGGCAGAATCACCTCCCTGGACCTGCTGGTGACACTGTTTCTGATACAGGCCAGGATGCCATTGGCCTTCTTGGCCACCTGGGCACACTGCTGGCTCATGTTCAGTTTCTTGTCAATGCAGACTCCCAGGTCCCTTTCTGTCCTTCAGGGACTGGAAGATGCTCTGAGGTCTCCTTGGAGCCTTTTCTTCTCCAGGCTGAACACCCCCAACTCCCAGATGCTTTTCAACAGATGCTTTTTTGCACTTCAAAATCAGAAGCATCTGCTCTTTCCTAAACTTGGTTTCCTAAACAACACAGCTCATTTCTAACGAAGATAAAACTCAAATGTCACCTAAAGAAGTAATTAAAAACAAACCAAAAACCACACCTGATTTTTTTTTTTCCTACCTCAAAAAAAAAATCACTGTTTTATGCTCATGCTTCCTTGTCCTCAGGCACAGACTTCCTAGTGATTTACAGAAGATTTTAAAGCCTGAACCATCCTTGTTAATGCTGTGAGGTACTTAGAACCTCCATTTTAAAAGCCTATTAATTTTTGGAAAACACACAAGAAACTGCAGGCACAAATCACAACCATTTCACCTTTTCAACAGCACATTAAAATATAGCTCAATTACAGCAAAATTACTCTGAGTCAGGCTGATATTTCTTCCTCTTCCTGCATCTTAATTCAGTGTATGACACCAGGAAAGTGCTTCCAGGTTGCACCTCCAGGTTTGGGGGTTTTTTAAGAAGAGAGAATTCCTTTGTGTGTCCTGTTTTGACCTCAGGTTAGTCTGAAGGATTAGAGGAAGAATTCTATCACTAGAAAACAACTCTGCATTTTCTGAAGTGATCCCCCAAAAAAGTGCTTTTTTAACTCATTTCTTTTATCAATTTTTGGGTCCTGTGCTGATGTTCTCTCATCCAGATTACAAGGATTTTATAGAACAAAGAATTTTTAGTGCTTCATTTCACAAATGAAAGGGAGCACAGCAGAAGGTTAACTCTAGAAATAGTTAACAGCCACGTGGAAGAAGCAGAGTCCAAAGGGAACCATCAGTTTTTCCATAGATCACTTGGAATTATTTTTCTAATTTCAGCTAAAAGAATAGAAAACAGAAGATTTCCAGATTCACTGGAAGACTGAAGTATAGAAATGCACAAGTAATATTTAAGTTCCTTTGCTCTTTCTTTAGGATGCTCTTACCCAGCATCCAGACAAATCAATCTCTCACCACAGGATGAGCCAAATCCCAGGCATGTTTTTAAGAGTTCTCCAACCCATCATTGCTGTTTCTGAACATCTTGAGAGAGCTTAAAAATATCAATTTTAAAGGTACAGAAGGCTAGACACAGTTCTACAAGACCTGTAAGACTGCCAGGTCGATTCCTTGGCTTTTGCCTTCTGTCAGCATTGACATATTATGAGTTAAACTCCAGTCATGTTCCAAACTGATAAATGGGGCAGTTTTCTACTTGAGCACGAGCTGCCATGCCAAATGATTTTGGACTCGACCAGCTGACAATCATTTTTTTGTCTCTCAAATAATCAGGATTTGGAAATGAAAACATAATCCTTACATGCTACAGTGTAGGAACATCAACTGCTCATTGTGAGAGCCAAAACAACTCCTGAATTGTTTATGCTGATGATGACTGCACAAAAGGATGCTTGCTCTAGCTGCTGTATTGGCACTTTTATAAAATATTTGTGCTTCTAGAAGCCACATTTCCTTCAGGCTTGGAGTTAAAGAAATATCATTGCAGAGAGTTAGATTCTTACCCAGGGGGACTTACCTAAAAGCTGCCAGTAAGGGAGCATAAATTGAATCTCCATCATACACATACAAGTGGTCCCAGCTGCACTCTGTGGCAAAGTGATTGAATCGAAGCCTGAGGATGGTGTTTGGCCTGTAAAATAATAATAATAATAATAATAATAACAATCATCATCATCATAATAATAATAAATTAACTAAAATTTTTGTAATTAGCCACTCGACATGCATAACAAAGTCCTTCCAACAAAGTCCTCTGTCCTCTAAACAGGATTAAAGCAAGGTGACTTGGTGTCATTATAGATGCCTCAAACACACTGTGGGTTTCTTGTTTGGTGTGTACACTCCCCTGCTTCTGCACAAGGTTCTTTATAGTCATAAAAGCTGTGTCCTTAAACCTTTCCCCACCAACAGCAGCAGAAATTGAAGGAACTAACCTGAACTCTTTCTTGTTCAAGAGATTTTTCTGCAGACTGATTTGATTATTATGGTCTGAGATTATTTAGAATCCCAGACTGGTTTGGGTTGGAAGGGACCACCCAGATCATCCAGTCCCAACCCCTGCCATGGGCAGGGACACCTCCCACCAGCCCAGGGTGCTCCAAGCCCCATCCAACCTTCAACACTGCCAGGGATGGGGCAGCCACAGCTTCTGGGGGCAACCAGGGGCTCAGCACCCTCAAATTAAGTTATTTCGTCCTCATGTCCAACCTCAATCTCCCCTCTCCAAGTTTTAACCCATTTCCCTTGTCCTCTCCCTATTCCCCCATGTCCAAAGCCCTCCCCCAGCTTTCTTGTAGCCCCTTCAGATATTGGAAGGTTGCTCAGAGCCTCCTCTTCTCCAGGCTGAACAACCCCAATCCCTCAGCCTGGCTTCCCAGGGAGCTGCTCAGCCCTCTGAGCATTTCAGTGGCTCCTCTGGACACCTTCCAGGAGCTGTGTGTCCTTCTGATGCTGGGGACTCCAGAACTGGACACCCCTTTACTTGCCCAGAACCTGGCAGAAATTCTTCTTCTCCTACTTTATTACTTGTGCAGTCTCAGGTGGCTCTCTTGAGGGAAGCCCTCCAAACCCAAAAATCAGAAATAAGCCCCAGGAGATGCTAACTGAAGAAATCCATCTTGCTCTCTACATTTGGGGAGCTGGAGAAATCAGAAGAGAATGCAGAGAAATCTGTCTTCTAGAGGACATGGTGCCCTGGGGCTTCAGCTTTTGCCAGAAGGAAAGTCTTTGGTTATTATTTGGTTATTGGTGTCAAGATGCACTAACTGTTAAAAATGCTAATGAGGTTGCTCAGGTTTCTTCCAGAGATGCACAAACAAACAAATAGACAACAAAATACTGGGACAAGCTGAGAATGAATGAGTTGGAAGTCCTAGGAAGAGACTTGCTACTTTCTACCTGAATCCAGCAGATGGAGCACATCCCAGTGGTACCACCACCTTTTCCAGAAGCATCACCAGTGGTACCACCTCCCTTTCTAGAAGCATCACCAGTGGCACCATCACCCTTTCCAGAAGCATCACCAGTGGTACCACCACCCTTTCCAGAAGCATCACCAGTGGTACCACCACCCTTTCCAGAAGCATCATCACCAGTGGTACCACCACCCTTTCCAGAAGCATCATCAGTGGCACCACCTCTTCCAGAAGCATCACCAGTGGTACCACCAGCTCTTCCAGAAGCATCACCAGTGGTACCACCACCTTTTCCAGAAGCATCACCAGTGGTACCACCACCCTTTCCAGAAGCATCATCAGTGGCACCACCTCTTCCAGAAGCATCACCAGTGGTACCACCTCCCTTTCTAGAAGCATCACCAGTGGTACCACCAGCTCTTCCAGAAGCATCACCAGTGGTACCACCACCCTTTCCAGAAGAATCTCTCTGCTGACTTCCCAAGTCAAGACCATCAGTCAAGATGATCTGAGATGTATGAGCAGGAAAGAGATTTTTTTTCCTTCATGTAGCAACAGAAACAGCAGTTCAGAGACCAAAGCTGCTCAGTTTTTCTTTCACAAAAGATGCCCACGAAGCCATAACCAAGCAATGTCAATTCAGATACCATTAACTTCCTGGCTCATACGCAGAGATAGATCTGTACAGATCACACAGAAGGCACAGGAGGTATCTTACATAGCTCAAGGACAGTGCAAACATGACTACCATTGTGCTTGGTCCCTGAGATAAAAAGAAAATGAATCTATAGCTGCACTGCTTTTTTCCTGCCCACTGCTGTAGCTGTTGAAAGGAGAGATGCAAGTGATTAGGATCCCTTCAGCAGCATTGCCCTTGGGTTCAGATGAAATCCATGTTCCTCTGAATCAAATAAATTAAGAAAATTTCAGCCTGCCATAGAGTCTGTCCTTCCAACAGAAAGGGGAATTCTTTAGGGAGTTATTCTGCAGAAAAAATGATTTTTGATAGGCACAATGATCTGCTCCAGGCCTTTGGAAAAAGAGCAGCAGGTGTTACTAAAGGATAAAGTCTTGCTTAAAGAAAAGGTAACAAAGAGAACTCCTGGTTTCCAAACTGAGCAGCCTAAGAAATTGTAGGGGTTTTGCTTCTATTTTAAGGGTAGAGCAGACAGAAGTACTTAATCAATAAAAGCTTTAGGCCAAGACCAAATAGAAAGGTGTTATCTTTGCTACAGTTAATGACTCATTAACAGAAAGCTCATTTGCAGAATCACAAGGCTCCAGGTTCTGCCCCAGACAGGATCCCCAGGCTGGATCCTGCCTGCTTTGCCTTGTGCTCTTGGGGAAAAATGAAAAGCACAGCCCTGGAATGAGGACATAGCATGGGCACCAGCCAAGAAGAGTCAGGAATGGTGCAAAAAGGAAATGAATACAGTAAGGAACAACATGGCTTATTTTCCATCTGAATTCTCTGGAGTCTTCAGTCTGGGTTCTGCCTTTCCTTGCTGACCTCCAAAGCCCTCCACATCCCAGCACCCCAGCACCGAGGTGAGGGCACTCAGCAGAATTTAACAGCTTTGCAGATGCTTTTTTTCCAGGTCCAGATCTCTCTGGGAATGTCCCATTTGGCAGGGAACCTGGGCTATTTTCACCAGGGTGCACATTTCAGCTCTTGTCATCAGCACATTTCCCTCCTTTCTGTTTGCCATCATCCCAGCCTCAGGAGCAGGGGAAGCACATCAAGGTTCAACACCTGGCTACAAAAGACAGAAAAACCTTTCTGTACCCCTCACTCCCAACCCCACAAGGGGATAATTCTTGAGGAAGCCTCTCAACCCAAGCAAACAAAAGCTGAAGGAGCAGATCTGGTGATGTTACCAGGGACCCATGAGCAGCATTTTGCTTCTGATTCAAAAAATGAGTCACATTCAGCAGAAGAAGCCATGAGAGTTAAGCTGGCTGTACTGGAATTGCTGGAGCTGGTTTGTCTGTAATAATAGTCTTGCAAAACATTATTTTTTAATTATTTGTAATCCCATCCGGGCTGCAGTTGTATTTTTATTACCCACAGCAATTAAGAAGAGGTGTTGCCACTTACAACGTCTCACTTTTGATCCCAACCACATTAAAGACCTGGGCTCCCTATAAATAGTGAGTGGTAAGCTCCCAATTCCAGTGTTCTGGAACAGCTCAATCCTCACCTTTGAATATCCTGGGAGCTTAGGTGTTTCTGTTACTGATCCAAAACAAAACTCCAAAGTACAAGGAGTGAATACCAATTCCCCTCCACCCCCCAGACCTCCCAAATACAGAGAGAAGACTACAGAAAAATGAGCTTTTTGTTAGTTCTGATCCTCCCAAGATGCTGAGACCTCAGCTTACAGGTGTCCAACCTAAATTCATGCTCTCACCTGACTCTTTCCTACTCCCAAACCTCTCTCCTTACAGATCCAGGGAAGAGTCTGGAAGGGGACTGAACACGTGGCTGTTCACACATTGCATCCCAACTGGGCAGGAAAAATTCTAGAGCTTGAACAAGTTGATTTTACAGTCCTGGCATAAGCTTGGTGGCAGGAAAAAGATGATTCAGTAAGTCCAACTTACTGTACCAACAGTCAGACAACAGTCAGAGCATATGGACTAAATGGGCTACTCCTAAAATCTCTGAAGAATTCACTATATGCAATAGGAAGATGAAATACAGGAAGGGCAGAGAAATGAAGAGGTTTAGTGCAGTTTGTCCTTTTCCAAGGAAGGGCAATGATCCCTCTGAACTCCTCATGGCCTAGAGAGGAAAAAGCACCTCAAGAGCATCACACAGAAACTGATTCTTCATGAATAAAGGGCTTTATTAGAGTTTGCTCTGGTTTTTCCCATACTGCCAAAAGGTTGAATAAACTGTGAAACTCAGGATGTGAATGGACCACTACAATAACAGCTTAATAATTTCCATTTCTTTTTTTATTGACACAGATGTATTTATATGCATTTTCCACACACTGTTCCCACTGTAAGCCTCAAATTCAGAAGCTAGTTTGGAGGACTCAGTTGCACAAAGAAACCAAAAACATATTTACAAAGCATAATTAAGTGCTGCCCTATCTAGAATTAAGAAGAGAAAAAAAAAAAGAATCATAAGATTTAAAAATACTCAATGCACAATAAACCTCACCCAAAAGTCCCAAGAAGCACCAGAAAAAATGAATATTATTTTAACACTCACCTTCCTTCAATGAGCCAGGTGCATTTTGTTTTGTATTTGTAATTTCCAGGCCCATCTGTAACATAACCTGAAGGTCCAGTGAGTCTGTAAAGAAATAATAAAAAAGAAAAAAAGTCACCAATGACAGTAAAAATCTGTAAAGGATTTCCTAAATTTAGAAGATCCATCAGGAGATTTTCATTTACTTAAGAGGCACTACAAATAAACCCACAACACAACACAAACCCATCAGCAACTGGGATTCTCCTGGTGAACTCTGCACAAGCTTTCTGGTGACTGCTCTCACAGTGATGGTTTCCCTGGCAAATTGAGGGTATTTTTTTAAATCATCACTCTAGGAGGAAAAAACCCTTCCTCCAGAAAGTCTAACACAACCAGCCAGCAAAAGGAATTCCCTGACAAAAAAGTTAAATGATTCCTACACTATTTATTTAGACAAACCACAACAAGTCCTGCCAGAGCTTCTGATGCAGCCCAAGCACAGCCTCTCACTCATTCTGTTCCCAAGGTCCTTGAGGACATCCTGAATGTGGAGGACTGATCCTCAGAACCCCACAAGTGCAGAAAAAAGACTTTAAACACCCATGGAAATCCTCAGATCAGAGCTGGGCTCTCCCAGGCATCCCCCACCCCGGGTCATCCCATGTTAGGTCAGCAAAGAGCAGAGTGGTCCCCACTGTGGGATGGTTCCAGGATGATCCTATGGACATCCCTTTCCCTCTGCAGCTATAAACAGGAGGTGACAACTTGACAGGAGCAAAAGTCTCTGGAAAAAAAAAAAGGTGTAAATGCAGAAAGAGTTGGAATCATCCATCCCAGGATATTGGGTGAACACCAGCACTTAGAACCATTAAAAATGCAAGAAGCCACGGAAAGAGGGAAGGGAACAAAGCCAGCAAAGGTCTCATTTTTGTCAACATCTGCAAAACATCAAGATGAGCACATCCTAGACAAGTGCATTTGTCTAGACACTGCAGGGATACCCACACAAGCAGCAGCAGAGCCAGTCTGGAGCTCAGGAGGGTGTTTTAATGAGAAGTTCCTGAGATGCTGCAGAACTATGCTTAAACCTTTGTTGTGGTAGGAAGGAAATTGATATTCCTGTCCAGTAGGAGTTGGAATGCTCATTAATTGTAATAAGCAACAACACAGGTACTGGAAAGTATGAACAAACCCACGCAGAACTTGCTGCCACATTTCCCTTGCTCCTATTCCAATACCTGAAGGGGCTACAAGGAAGCTGGGGTTGGGCTTTTTGTATGGGTGTGTGGTCAGAGGACAAGGGGAAATGGTGTCAGACTTGAAGAGGGGAGATTTAGGTTGGACATTAGGAAGAAATTACTTAATTTGAGGGTGGTGAGATGCTGGAACAGGTTGCCCAGAGAAGCTGTGACTGCCCCATCCCTGGCAGTGCTGAAGGTTGGATGGGGCTTGGAGCACCCTGGGCTGGTGGGGTTGAAACCAGATGATCTTTAAGGTCTCTTTCAACCCAAACCATTCCATGAAGACAACCACACTTGCTGAAGGGTGAGGGAAGTGGTTCTAGGAGGAGCTTTGGGCAGCAGATTTGATTTGGACTCCCAAAACCTGAGATTCTGAAGCTTCTGCCTTGGCAGGGAGAGTGGTAGAAGATGAGCTGAAAACCAAACCAAGAGCCAGAGCTTTGAGGTTCACACTCCCACCTCATCTGCATTAGTCAAAATAATCCAGAATGAGTTTAATAAATAGCTGGAGTACAGTACAAATAGTTGAAAATAAAATACTAGAGAAGGAGGAGAAGAAATGGCAGCAGTGTCTGAAGGTGCTCAGACACTGCTGGCAGAGGACAGGCTGGCACCTGAAGCAGGATTCCTACCTAGGGAGGTCAGAAACTTCATTTTCAGCACATGGCTGGAAGAAATCACAGCCCCCTGGCAAAATTCAATCATCTTACTTAAAACACAGCTTCAGTAAAACAAAACCACTCTGCAAAATCAAACTTGGCAGCAAAGAGAAGGAAGCAAGAGCACAAGTTCCCCAAACCAGTCTCTTGGAACCTTTTGCTTTGTCTCCTCCCAGTGATCTGGTAATGTTATTATCTAATCTTTTTTTTAAATATTTTGACTGAGTCAAAGTGGTTTTACAGATTCTTTTCCACTGAGCACTTTTAAGGTTCATCTTTGATCCAAATTTAAAAGAAGCAAAAACCCCAGGTTTTGAAAACCATCTTCCTCTTCCTCATTATTATTTTCCAACCTGCACTTTCCAACCTCAGAAATTTAGCTTAAGATCTCTCAAAGCCAGGTCCTGAAGTTCTGCAGGAGATGTAGATAAATAAACACACACACACACATCAACTTTAAGCCTTCAAAATCTTTGATAATTCAAATTATTTACCCACTGACCAGGAATGTGCAAAATCAAAGTCCAAGCTGCAAGTAATATCTTGAGTTCTTGTTTTAAAAAAAAACAACATTTTTTAAACAGTATCTGTGGAAAAACTAGGAACCCAACTGGATCAGCACTTCCACCACTGAGAGGAGTAGTAACTGAGTCTGGAAACCTGAGGAGTTCTCACAAGCTAAAAACAACCTCATGTCATCTGCCAAGCTCTGAAAGAGCCTCTGCTCAGAAACCTCTTTGAACAATTTCCTCTGGAAAGCATTATTACCTCATTCACCAGAGCAAGGTTACCCAGATTGATGGAAAAAAATAAAAACTAAGTAATCCTGTTAGTACTGCAGCCCCAGCCACATCTCAAGGGGGAAAAAGAGCATTTCAGCATCAGTAAAATTTAATCCTATTTCAGCAATGCAAAAGAAAACCCCAAAACATAATATTTAGATTTGTTTTGTTGTTTTTCTTAAAAAGGAAATATTTCTTTGTTATGCTACTAGTTAAATACTTAAATTAGTTAAGATTAAATTCTTAATGCTTATCTGGAATATCTTATCTGGAATTTATTCAGATTCCTTATTACCCTTTAGAAGTCACTATGAACAAATCAAAAATATTAAAAAGAAAAAAAAAAACCAGAGCTGATGTCTCTGAAAGCAAAACTACATGGGAATGAAGTTCTTATCCCATGTCCTGCCTGAGATCCCTGTTGCTCTATGACCACTCCTGCAGAGCCATGCTCCCAGACAGACAGAAATCCATCCTGAGCACTCCAGGCAAACTGAAACTGGAAGTTTATCTTTACCTTCACTAGAGAAAGCTCAACTCATTTCCTAGATCTAATTAAAAAAAAAAAAAAAAAAAAAAAAAGCAAACAAACCCCCCTGATGGAGTCACCATCCCTGGAGGCATCTGGACCTGGTCCTTAAGGAGATGGTTTAGTGGTTATGGTGTTGGGCAAAGGTTGGACTGGGTTATCTTGGAGGTCTCTTCCAACCCAAAACATCCTCTGATTCTGTTCTCTCCAAGTTGATCCCATCTGTCCTTTGGTGGGCAGTGACACCTGGGATGTGTCCTACACAATGGTTTGGCTGTTTCTGTGAGCAAAGGGAATAGAGGAGGAACTCAAGGAGGAAAAACACTCCAGAAACAAAGGAAATTGCCTATGAGGACACGCTGGGAGTTGGGGGTGTTCAGCCTGGAGAAGAAAAGGCTCCAAGGAGACCTCAGAGCATCTTCCAGTCCCTGAAGGGCTGCAGGAAAGCTGGGGAGGGACTTGGGACATGGGAATGGAGGGATGGGATGAGGGGGAATATTGACTTGAAAAGCTCCAGGGTGGAAAAACAATTGCAAGGATCTGTTGATAAAATTGAGATTTGAAAACAAATAAATACACTCCTGTGCCTGCACAGACTGCTTGAGGCTTCTTTCAAACACTACCAGGTGGCAAAGAGTGTTGTGTACAGCTGGTGTAAATTTGTCCCTGGTTTTCAAGTGGACTGTGATAATTAGAGAATCAAAGGAGGAAAAAAAGGGAGTTAAGGAGCTGAATCTACAGCTCAGGTCTTCAAAGGGCTCCAACCTTGAGTGCTGCCTATTTCAGCTTTTTGTAAGCCAATGACAAAAGGGAAGCAGTGAAAGGGATGCTGAGCTCACAAAAGGGAGCCTGCTTCAAAGAGAAATATATTATGTAAAAGAATGCTCTGTATTTAGCTGCTCTTCTCTGGTTCTGGGAGCCCCTGAAGAGCACAACACCAGCACAAGAAAATCAGCCAGCAAGCAATGGCAACTCCAGGGTAAAAAAAAAATAAAAAAATAGCCAAAGCTGAGTCCTGGAGCATATCAGAGAAACCCATGTGTTTTTAATAACAACAGGGGTAACACCAGCAGTGTGTACTTTTCAAATACAAATTCAAGTATGCTGACAAAGTTCCTACAGAGACCCAAACTGCACAGCCAGGCAAAGGCTCACAGCTGTTATTTAATTACCACCCCATCAATCCCTGTGCTCAGCCCTGGGGAGGCCACAGCTTGAGTCCTGTGTCCAGTTCTGGGCCCCTCAGCTCAGGAAGGAGATTGAGGTGCTGGAGCAGGTCCAGAGAAGAGCAAGGAGGCTGTGAAGGGATCCAGCAGAATTGCTGTGAGGAAGGGCTGAGGGAGCTGGGGGTGTTGAGGCTGGAGAAGAGGAGGCTCAGGGGAGACCTCATCACTCTCTGCAACTCCCTGAAAGGAGGTTGGAGCCAGGGGGGGGTTGGGCTCTTTTCCCAGGCAACTCTCAGCAAGACAAGAGGGCAGGGTCTCAAGTTGTGCCAGGGGAGGTTTAGGTTGGAGATGAGAAAGAATTTCTTTCTGGAGAGGGTGATCAGGCATTGGAATGGGCTGCCCAGGGAAGTAGTGGATTCTCCGTGTCTGGAGATCTTTCCAAAGAGCCTGGATGTGGCACTGAGTGCCATGGGCTGGGAACTGCAGTGGGAGTGGATCAAGGGTTGGACTTGATGATCTCTGAGCTCCCTTCCAACCCAGCCCATTCTGTGATTCTGTGATCCAAAGCCCCTCTTTTGTTAATAGCAAAGTGCAAAAAAATCCCAAAGTTGAGTGTGACTTAGGAATAAAGCACTTTGTGTTCCTTGGTTCCAAAGCATTGCAATATTGAGGGTCCCCTAAATGCTGAATCTATTTCTTTTCATACAAAAGAAAACTTGCAGGTTGCCTTTGCTCCATTACTCACCAGGAAAAGCTGGTTGGGTTTATAAAATAAATTAAACTTTAACCTCTAGGAGGTCATGGGTGAGTCTCCAAACTGGTTTGTGCTGCTTTCAGTGAGACTGCAGTGATTTCTGTAACACCAAGGAAGACTTAGCAGGTACTGAAGCAAAGTTTTAGCCCAGCCTGGCCACTAACAAATCAGAAAGAAAAAAAAAAACAACCTAAAACAAACCCCAAAACCAGTTGCCCATCCTAATTTTGAAGCTGTTACATTGACTGAGGCAAACAATGAGTTTTCCTCCTCTCTCCCCTTCCCTTCCCAAGTGGTGCTGTGATGCCTCAAGCACCCCCCAACTAAAAGCCATTGTTCTGGGGTGAATCTGAAGTTGAAGCCAATAAAGCAAGAGCTGTTCCAGCCTATTACCAGAACAATGGCATTCCAGCCTAACTTGAGGAACAATTTAGCTTTGTTCCTTTTCCCACTCAAGGCACTGAGGGGAAAGGAGGGATCCTGCCAGGGTTTGCCCTAAGGAAATGCCCTCTTGTATAGGCATGGGAGAGGGAGCAGGCAGAGAGGGGATGAGAGAGGCAGATAAAGCAAAACCAGGGTATTTCCTGAATTTCTGATGTAGAACAGTTAAATCCTCTCTTCTGCCAGCTAGGTGCCACACCATGGGTAGAGAAAATATCAGTAATTAATTACACACCAGGTTCCCCAGCTAATGACATTACTGCAAAATCAAGTTTGAGAAGGATTTAACCTGTGCAGCAGAAGGGACCTCAGCCAAAGGCTCTGAACTAATTCTGGTGTCTGTAGAGATTCCCTCCCACATCCAAAGCCTCTCAATGCAACCAAGAGAACATCCTTTAAGATGAGAAAACTCATGCAGAAGTCATTGCTGCCACTGTAACCCCTGAAGAGCCCAGCCTGGTCACCTTGGCTCTTGGTGCAAAGTCACCACAAAGCTCTTCTGGTTACTTCTCCATGGTTTCTGCATCAGTTTGTAGAGAGCTCTACCCTCTGATTTCCAAAACTCCCTGGTAAGAGCTTCTGAATGGTGCAACCTCCCTTCTTCAAGCAGCAGCCCAGCTCCTGTCCTCCTCCTTGGGCGATGGAGAGTTGACACAGAAAAAAAAGGTCCCACACTCCTCAACAGCTCCAGCAAAGAGCATTTCAGCAGTTCCCATCAAGCCAGAAGCTTCACAAAGCACAGGTAAAGCCTCCCAGTAGCTTGCTCCAACTCCAGCCCATCTCAAACACTCAATTTGTTCCAAAATTCCCCCAATTTACTGCCCCACTGCACAGCAGAGAGGGACACAGCCATGAAATCCCTGGAAAAATCTGATGGCTTGGCAAGCAAAGAGCATCTTAAACCCTTCTCACAGCAACGTGCCACTACTCCAGGGCTTGCAAATCTATTCCCTGCATCATCTTTCATCAGGGTTTTCCTCCCAGAGAGAGAGAGGCAGGAATTTCAAGGTCATTCTGGCAACCTCACCATGGTAAATAGGTCAGAGAGGAGTGACAATCACAGCAGCTTAATAGCTTCTGTTTTCATCCCACTTTCCATGCTTCAGTTGAATCAGTGCTAATGAGCTGTGCTGCTTCAAAAAAAAAAAATATATATATATAAAATAAAATAAAAGGGAATGACTGACACAGTTAATTTGATCTGGGAACCAGTGCTGCTTCAACACAAGAGATTAACTCTGCCCTTCTTGGTGAGATAGGTAAAAATAGGGAGAGTGATTTCCTGGCTGCTGATGGGAGATAAGGGCAGAGCCTGCAAAGCTCTGAGAAAAGCTGCTCAGGAAAAGTGCAGCAGGTAAAACACCTCCCTGCCTGAGTCATGACCTGCAGCTCTCATCTCCCTAAATCCCTCTCTGCTCCTGCAAGATTGGCCTGGATCTGACAAACTGCAGGGCATCCAACAAGGCTGAATGACCTGTGACAGTCTGAGAGGGGTCAGGAGGCACAAAGGTGGCTGCAGGCTTAAAAAAAAACATTATTAAAACAAGCTGGAAACCAAGAACAAACTCTCTTCTCCAGGCTGAACACCCCCAGCTCTCTCCCCCTGGCTCCAGAGCTGCTCCAGCATCTCTATGGCCTCCTCTGGACTTGCTTTGTGTCCTTCTGGTGTTGGGAACCCAAAACTGGTCCCAGCTGAATGACCTGTGACAGCCTGAGAGGTGTCAGGAGGCACAAAGGTGGCTGCAGGCTTAAAAAATAAAAATATTAAAACAAGCTCAAACCCAAGTACAAACTCTCTTCTCCAGGCTGAACACCCCCAACTCCCTCCCCCTGGCTCCAGAGCTGCTCCAGCTCTCCCAGCATCTCCATCGCCTCCTCTGGAATTGCTCTGTGTCCTTCTGGTGTTGGGAACCCAAAACTGGTCCCAGCACTGCAGGGGTTCCTCAAACCCCCTCCCTTGACCTGCTGCTCAGACTGGGGGTGATACAATAAGAAGCAAGTGAACTATATGCAAGGAGAAAATACCTGGCAAGACCCCAGGTTACCCAAACTCAACAATGAAACAACAGAAACAAGGAAAGAAAAGCTGATTTCCCTCCTCCAAGCCTATTTCCTCATGTCAGAAGCACTGAAAAACTGTGCTGCATCCCAGAAAAACTCAGAATTCCCCCAGTTTCCCAGTCAGAGCCCCTGCCCTGTAAGCACCATCCCATCTGGATGCACCAGAAACACACTGGAGCTCCATCTGATGGTTTTGCCTCTAAACATCTCCAGCTATTAAATTAAATCTCCCCAATTTAAAGCCCTGTCTGTCTTCCTGTATCTTTATTTCCAGCATCATCTGAGGCCACAAAACATCATTGCATAACCTCAGCCACAGTGGAAATCTGAATATTACAGCGTGCCCTGACTACTGAAAATCCTTCCCCCCCCTCAAATTGATGGGGAAAAAGAAAGAATAAAAGAGAACTGTTCTTGTCAGCACATCACAGGAGCATCTTCCCAACAAGCAGTGGTTTCTGGATGCAGATTTTGGGGGTTTTCTTCAACAACATCACTTTTATCACTGATCTTTGCCTCTGTACCACGATAACTCCCATCTTATCAGCTGGGTTTTTTTTCCAAACATTTTCCCAAGTGCCTGCATTCAATGCAGAAACTTTACCAAGACAAAGGCCACCTGATTTTGTTCCCCTGTCACCCACCTTTACCCCTCTACCTGAGACAAGAGCCAGGCAGATGGTGGCAGCTCCAGCAGTTGTCTCCTAAGCTGATCCAACAGTTGCACTCTGCTTTCCCCATCTGTTCCCAAATCCATTTATTGGATCTTGCCCTACTTCTTTAAAATAATCATCAAGTTAGCTGCAAGGCTTTGTAATAGCCAGAAAAATTCAACTCCTTTCAGTGCTGGTCATCAAAATGCTCCTGGAGTTTATAGCAGGAAGTTTTCTGCTTTATCCCAGGCAAGGGGAGGTGACAGCACATCCCAAATCACCTGGATTTGCAGCAGAAAAAGCTGATATATTATCAGGACAATACAGCAACACCTCTTCACAAAATGAATCCTTACAACCTTTGGCCAAGAACCCTTGCAAAAGAGTCATAAACCAAACCAATTGGCTCAGCATCACCCAAAACTCAGCACCCTGCAAGAAGAAAATAAAAAGAAAGCACATTATTGTGGTCATCAAAGGCCAAGGAAGAAAGATCTCCAGAGCCAGACATCAAGCTGTGTCAGTGGATGATCAAGAAAAATGTATTGCATGAGGTGATCCAGCCTGACTTCAGGTAATACATGAAAAAAACACTGAAACCTCTGCTTAGGATAGGAAAAAATAATGGCCCTAATATACACAGAAGGATTAAAAAACCCTTGTGTCATTTAATGTCTTTATTTTTCCCTCAATCCATGCCCAATTCCAGTTTACATTTATCATACTTTAGCTCCAATTATTGAGTTTTTATTTAGTTTTCTAGAGGGAGGTGAGGGCAGAATTCTCCATTTCCTAACTTCATCACCCCGTTTGGAAGTGTTACAGATTCTCAGAGAAAAAAAATACCACGTTGCACTACTTAAATTCCAGTTCAAATTTAAAAATATAACAAATCCCATGCAAGATTCTACTTCAATAATTTCTGCTTGGATCATCAGCATTCAGAAGTGCAAGATTTCCAACTCCTATTTGGGTGGAACTTGAACAGAAAAGAGCTTACATCTATTCAGCCTATGGAGAACCTTAAATGAACTTAACACTTATCTACACCATTTTTCCCCAGATCTTGCAAGCTCCAAGGCTTAATAATCCACAAAAATAAATTAAAAAAAATTATCTTTTACAAATGACACCATTTCAAGATGCAGTTTGCACCCCTGACTCTTCCAGTCTGAGTCCTCTTCCCTACCAGTCAACATCTTCATCCCTCCCTTCTTGCCCAACTTCACTGTGATTCCCTCTCAGCAAACCAAGTTGGTTGGATGATTTTTTTCAGCCCTTTCCCCCCAGATCAGCAGCATTCAGTTAGTCAAAAAACTTGGTACCTTTAGCAGAGGTAGAAGCATCACACCTGTGCATCCTCACGCCAGGTTTTGGCAGCAGATGCTCAGAGCTGACAGACACCTCCACGTTCTCCTTCACTTGACTTTTCTAAGCTTCCAAGGTCCCAATCCTACAGCTAAACCCAGGAAAAAAAACCCTTCATGGGAGGGAGGGGTGTTGTGCTGGGGGATGAGCTACCCACTTCATCTTCCAGCCAGAAAAAATCTGAAATAACTGGAATTTAAGTCATGCCCATGGAGCAGAGGAGCAGAGGAGCAGTGTCCTGCTGCCCTTGGATAAGACACTTGCAAAACCTCTGCAATAAAAGCAGAATCACAGAATGGTTTGGGTTGGAAGGGATCTTTAGAGGTCACCCCCAGACCTGCAGCCAGCAGGGACATCTCCCATGAGATGAGGTTGCTCAGAGCCCCATCCAACCTGACCTGGGATGTTCCCAGGGATGGGGAGCCTTCCACCACCTCCCTGGGCAACCTGGGCCAGGGTTTTACCACTCTCAATGTCATTTTTTTTTCCTTGTATCTGTTCCAGCAGGAATCCTCTCCAGTTTCCACAGCTCCACACAAAATATTTCTTCCCAATCAATGCACAGGGCTCCATCTGAAGCCTCCAGGAGCATCTGTAGGGTTGGTCCAGCTGCAAACCACTGATTCCTAAGCCAAAAGCAGAGCTCAGTACCTGGTAACAGCATTTACAGAAAAGCTCAAGCCAAGGATCAGTCAGTTTTGCAGGAAAAAAATATTGAGACATCCTATAAATAAATATCACAGCCTGACCCATTTTCCTAACAGGGATAGAAATAATTCCTTTTATTTCCTGCCTGACATTCAAGGATTTCTAAGTTACTACGTTCCAGTGTTACCTGCTGGGAAAATTGTTCCTAAAAAAAAAAGAAGGAAAGAGCTGGCAAACAGCTTGGTGTGAAGGTTAACTTCCAGTGGGCTCTGACCTAAAAAAAAAAAGATTCTGACACAGATCCTCAGATGCAGACCATTAAAATAATACATTATTTGACAATCTCTAACATTCTAAGGCAGGTTTCTGGCTGAAGCACCAAGAAAAAGGTCTTGCAAAAACCAGGAAATCAATATTCAAAGAGGAATCCAGGCTGGAATGTGTGTTTGAGCCAGTCTGGGTTTGTTTCCATCCATTTCATGCTGTAATAATCTTTATTGGATATTCCCAAGAGCTCCTACACCCAATAAAATGCAAAAAGCTTTTTATTCTGCTTCTTGACACCACTGAGTATCAGTGTAGCATTTAACAACTAAGCCATAAAAAAAAAATGGGAAGAAAACCCTGTATTTATTAATGAAAGGTTTCCAGGTAAGATAGGTGTTTTATTACACCCTGCTAGAGATGCTAATGAGGAAACTGTTCTCAAGGATGCCACCAGTCCAAGTAATGCACCATCCAAAGGAACCATCATAGGCACTGAACATTAAATTTAAACTTGAGGGAACAAGGCAAATGTGTTCCTCTAGAAATAATGTTTAGAGACACAAGATAAACTCTCTGCCCCCAAGATGTTCTTCTTGTGTGTATTACCTTAAGGAATGAAAGGCCTAAGACTATTAAAGAGAAGAAATTAATTGAGAGGAGACAGAGAAGTCCGCAGAGCACCATTAATAAAAAAACCTTCAACCTTTCTGGATCCATCTCCTCAAATCATTCTGCTTCCAGATGTATTCTCTGCAGCCACAGGACCTTTCTCTCCTCTGGGACACTGAGTTGAAGGATTATGAACCCAACCTGGGACTGCGATCCCCTGATTCCTGGAGCTGAACCCCGCTCACAGCTGATGCTTGAGCCCAGACTCTGCTTTTCTTTATTTCCTGCTCTGGTTTCTTCCCACTGAGCATCTTCCAGCACCTGTAGAACTAACTGGAGATGAGCACCTACCTTTAGAAGATTAATAAATAACACTTAGCTTAAGTTGGAGACAGCCAGAAGAAAGAAAAGAATATGAAGCTCTCAGTTTCTGGTTTAACAGGGATTTATTTCCACATACTTCTTGGTACAGAACTGTGATTACCTTCCACAAACACTTAGCTTATCAGTCCTCCTCCTTTTCCCCTCCCTTTCCCAGTTGTTCCTCTATTCCATGGATCACTTTGCTAAATTTTTAATGACACTGAGAAGAGGAATAATTTGTCACCCCTTTCAGAAAAGCACCAGTGGTATTTTCCCCAAATGACTCAGTTTTAATGAAAGCAATTCCACACCAAGCAGAAAGAAAGAGCTAAATATTGACTGCTCCAAGTAGTTCATCAAGGCAGATGTACACAGTTGGCTTCCTTGAGAACTTCCCCTTTGTTGAGTAGAACAAAACTCAAAAATAAAGCAAAACCCAGCTGAATTTAAGCAGGGCTTCATTGACACACTAAAAATGGAAATACTGAGTGCTCACACACCTTCTCCCTCCTCTTGTGCTCCTGCTGCAGCCCCCACACCCCCAAACACAGTCCCCCCAGTGTCATAAAGGGTTAAAACCCAACAAAAATGGCATTAAGATGGTGAACAAGTTGGGGGGGAAGAAAAGAGTCTGTTGAACTGTAAGGCTCCTCAGGGATTAATTTGGTACCAAAACACAGGGCAATATATTCACACCAACCTGGGTGTTGGACTCAGCACCAGAAATGCTGAGGGTTTAAGGTCAGCCATATGTTCAGGGAGAGGAAAAATCCACCTATGCAAAACCTCCAGAGTGCAGGCTTTGGTTAGGGGAATTTCAACAGCTGCTGAGATGCCTCTGGAAGAGTCAGAATATTTGATCAGCTCTATGAATGCTCAGCAAACCCCTCATTTTGTTGCCACTGTAAGGAAACTTATTTTTTTATTATTATTATTTTTTATATAATGCTGTTCACAACAAGATGGGAAGAGACCTGAGCCAATCTCCTGGTTTAGTGAGCAGAGAGCAGGTCAGGCTTGATGTGCATTTGGTTAAATCATCTTAATCCCAGAAATGAAAACTCTCTCCTCTTGGCACACACCACTCAAACCACACTGAACTTCTTCCCGGAGTGAGTCAAAAGCTTTTCCACCAGCTCCTTGCAAGGATGAAGTAAATCCAGGCCACTCAACCCACCACAGTGTTTATTTAAGAGCCTGAGAAAATAAACCAAATGTGAAAGCCATCCAGTAACTCAACAGCTCTGAGCTCAAGGAGGGGAAGAGCTGGAGTGAATTTCAAGTCCTGGAGTGTGTCTGTCAGCCTTGTTGTGACCAGCAAGGATAAATCCCTTGGGAAAAGGGGTGGGTTCAGCCACTAGAAACTGCTAGACTTTATTAACTTCATCTGCACAATAAACTTTACAATCTGTATCAGGTATTTCCTAACTCACCAATACAGATTCTTGGCTACTAAAACCCCTGAGTCTTGATTCCCTACCAGGATGGAAGAAAACTCACTTTAATAATAACAATAATAATAAAAACTCTTCCAGAGGACAGACTTTTGGAGTGTATTTCAATCAAAGGCAATGAGAAACCATTTTGGGGTTGGAATAAACACTGAAAAATTGGAAACAATGCACTCATGGGCACATAATGCAGAATTTATGGTTTGTGTGAAGGTAACCTTAGCAACAGACTCACTCCAGGATGGTTCTAACCCAGATCTGTTGGCATTTCTTTGTCAAATAAGTAGCTTGAGTGCTTGTCTGTGAAAGATCTCAGCAGTGCAGGGAAGATCACAACCTCCAGCCTACTGAGTTTTTGGCTACAATGTTTGGGGTTTGTTTTTTTTTCCTCTTGTAGTAAGGCAGCATCTTCACACACAGCTCTCTTGATCATCACTACAAAGCAAAGAAACTCTTCCTTAACAAAATAGAATAAAAATCCAACAGGCAAACTGTTCAGTGAACACTGGGGTCAGTCCACCAAGAAAATAAAACTGGGGGTGTCCTTGGAGCAGAGGAGTTGGATGGAGTGGGTGCTCCAGGTGGGCAGGTCTGCAGAGCTTCCAAACTCCCTAAATCAGGTGTAGCTGCACAAATCATTGCTTCCATCTCCATGTCTGCCACATGCACCTTTCCTATTGCCTCTGAAGTCCCTCAGAAAGGAGTTTTTCTTGGAAAAAAATGAAATTCCATCTGCTCCCAACAGATTTGTAACAACAAAGACAGTGCCAGAACATCAGGTCTTGAAACACACCTTCACTTCTAAGCTGAGGAGGATTTACAGGCCACCTCTCAAGCAACCATCTCTAAAACCCAAGAACCCACCTCCTTGACTCACATTGAGTCATCACAAATTCTTTCCCCACCCCAATAACATCTGTAGGAAAACCATATTTGCATTATCAAGGAATTTTGTCCAAACTTTTGCTCAGTATCTGTGCCTGGTTCCTGTTTCCCCATATATTGCAGTTTCAGTTACCTCTACTCACAACTGGATGAAATATTTTGCCTTAAAATCTTCTAAGAGTTAACAGTGAGCACCTAGGGTAAGATCCCTGTAAGGAACAAACCTCCTTCCTGCCTTCAAGTTGTGGAAATGAAGCTGTGATACTTCCTCATCAGAAAGGCTTAGGAGAACCAGTTCTGCATCCTAAGGTCAGGAACTTCCTCTCATCTCCTGTGCTTTAAATTATTCTGTCAGAGATAATTTATGGAACATTGAATAAGTGGTGAAGCAATCAGGGTTGTAATAAAATTCTCTTTGATACATGAAAAATACAAAGATAACAGTCACTGGACTTAAGAGCTTTCAGGACCCATTTTGTTCTTAGGCTAAAATGATCTATGCAAAGGTCTAAAAACACTCAAGCATCTGGGGGCTGAGTTTAAAAGCAGGCAGACACCAGACTTGGTATTTGGAATCACTGCTGAGATGGAGGAAAAGTGTTTTTTTTCTATTAACTATTAGTTCCAAAGGAGTCACATGCAGTGGTTTCAAAGATTAAAAAAAAAAAATAAATGTACAAATGGCAGCTGCACAACATGTCCATGGAATTCCCAAACTCACACCTCCAGTTTCAGAGCATCCTGAGTAGCAGGACCACACAGCTCTTGTCTGGCTGGGGGTCCTATAGCACTGGTCATGCCAGAGCCCTTTCCTATTCCAATATTGGAGTTGCAAACTCAAAAAGCAAACGTGATTCCCAGGAAAGCAGAGAGCAAGGTGGTGCTCAGCTCCCAGGAGTGTCACTGCCTTGGAGAAGCCCTGGGAATGAAGGAAAAGTGGCCAAGCAAGACAAGGATGGAGACCAAACTCCTTTTTCCCCTTCATCCCACCTGCACAACCAGATGGCTTCTTGCCTGCCAAGAGCTCTGAGCAACTATTTTTGAGGCTTTTTTTTTTTTTAAATCTCATTTTTTATTTTATTTCTTAAAGCCCGAATCAGGAAAAGGGAGACAGAACTTGCTCAATGCATTTGGGTTTTATTTAGATGAAGCCAGGTGGTTCAAATTGGCTCAGAGTCAAACTGTGCCAACTAATTACAACCCCTATTTCAGAGCAAGTGGAAGGATTTGCTCAGATGCTCCAGCTGCCCAACTCTTTAACTTAGGGGGTGCATTTCTCATCTCAGCAAGTTTAACAAGCAGAGTTGGAAGCAAACCCCTCCCTTCTCAAGCCAGGAAATGCCATTCCCCAGGAAAGGATTTAAAATTTTACCTGTAAAATTAACTGCTCAGTTAATTAGTTCCCTATTACAGGTGAGAAAGCAGCTGGCAAGGTACAGAACACCCTGGCACTGCCAAACCTTTTCATCAGCAATCCCACCACAACAGCAGGAAGGGGCAGTTCAGCCCCCATTAGCTACATAAGAAATTAAATCATTATTTTCTTTTTCCTCCCACCTCCTAAATGTCTGTCAGGAAAGGCAGGTATTTTAAAACACCAGAAAAAGCCAGAACTGAGAAAGAAAGAATGCTCAGCATTTAAAAGCTGAACTTGAGCCACTATTTCCAGCGTGGACAGGTTTTGAGGCAGAATCCCAAAGTGTTTCATTAGCAGTAAACATCCAGAACCCTTGAAAGCAGAGAGGGCTCTTTGGCCAAGGACATTTATTAAACTCACCCATCCAAGGAAGGTGAAGACTTTCACAACAGCTCCTTTTAACACCAGGAAGCAAATGGGGCATTTTTACAGAGTCCCTACAAAACCTGGGAGGGAAAGATCACGCAGTTTCCAAGTCCAGATGAATTCAGTCACTGTGTGCATGGCAGGTTTACTCCCTCAGCAAGACAGGGGATTTCACACTCCTAATGCTGGTTGGCATAATAATCAATAAGCAATTCACACATGGAGAGCAGGAAGCCCAGGTCACCCCTCTCTCATTTATGATGGGTTTGGTTCCGAGCTCTTTCGCTGCCGATCCTCTCCGCTCCGGAGAGAACTGGGAAGCAGACTTTTCCCTGTGGCTCTTTGTCCTCTTTTCTCTGGAGACAGAATTATTTCTACATGAGCAGCTCTTTGACTTGTCAACAAGCATCTAGTGCTCTGCCAAAAGAGCTCTGATACTCCAAAACCTCCTCCAGCCACTGGTTTGCTGCAGAGCGTTCAGTCTCCAGGCTGACCCAGTCTCATCTCCACCTTTCCCCTTCCACTGCCCAGGAGTTATTTTATCAAAGTATAATTATATCAAAGTATAATTACATCAAAGTATATTTATACTCAAAAGGTATCAAAGGTAGTGCAGCATTACAGAGAAACTGCATGTTAGTGCAAAACCTTAGTGCAAAACCACTGTAAGGTTTCCAACAGCATTGTCTCAGATTGGTAGTAAAAAAAAAAAAAATAAAGAAATTGTTTTTTGGCCCAAAGAGCAACAAAAAAATCATTTCTGCAAATAAATCCAGGAGAAAGAATCATTTGCAAATGTGCCTTGGAGAAATTCAACATAAAAACTATAATACATATAATTGCTGTTACTCATGTTTCCCTGTTCCTCACCAATAACTTTCAGTAGGACATTCCATCTGAATCTTCCTCATCATTAAAAGCTGAAATGGTTGAAATTAATGCTTCAATCCTACAGGCACTTAAAAAAATAAAAACTTTTGCTCATGAGGAATAACTCCATGTGCTGTTGGTTCCTTCACACAAGTGACCAAAACTGGGAGAATACAACAGAAAGCTGGAAACATAAAACCTTGCACTTCAAAACCAAAAACACCCCAAACCTTACAATATGGCAAATAATGCATTAATTGAATTAATTTTCTATACAGAAAAGCACCTGAGATCTCTTGTAAGGCTTCTGAAAGGTCAGGCTTCCTCAAAGAGCACATTTGGGGTGAACTTCAGCTCGGGATGGAAAGCACAGGAGAGTGGGAACACCCAACTTGCTGTCACAAGTTCACTGTGCTGAATGATGACAAAAAACATGTAATTTTGCTTTAATTGCTTCCATTCAAGGCTGTTCTTTTATCAAGAGTGTTACAGGCCTTTTACATAACTTTTCTCATAGTCAAATTTTAATAAAAAAATATTTTTTCCATTTGGGAACCTACCGAGTAACAATTGGGAAACAAAATATCTGTATCTCCTGCAGAGTTATGGGTGGAAAAAAACCCCAAACAACCAAAACACCAAAAAAACCCCACACTTCTAATAAAATTTAGTAGGTTTTCAAAGGGAAGATTGCATGAAGAAAGGTATTGGCTTCCATTAGGCAACATATCTGAGGAGACAGCAGTGTCACTGGGTTGTTCAGCGGGTGATGCACAGGATCACCATGGAATGACTGGTGTCAAAGTGAATCATCAAACACTCTGGGTTCAATGTCAGGACTTGTCTCAGTTCAAAAAATGTTATTTGTTCCATTTCTCCAACTGGCAAGATGAGTGTCACACGCTTGGCAAAGAGTGTCCTCAGCAGCTGAAATAATCATTGATGTTTAGCAGCCATGAAGTGTCGTGGAACACTAGGATAGCATGGAATACCAGGATACTACCTGTTCCCTGGGCTGATAACAATTTGTTAAGCATATGCTAATCAATAAAAGTCCATAAACAGCAGCCAGATGTTCTTAAAAATAAGCAGGAGTCCTTTTTGCTAACAGGCAATTAGAAACAGCTGATCAGAGGGTGATGGTGTTACACAGGAGATGCTCATCCCAATGCTCTGAACCACACTATCATCTTCCCTCCTCCTCGCTGCCTTTTTGTCTTTTGAAATGCATCATGCTGACAAATAACAACCACTCTGAGACCAATTAGGCTTTCTGGGTCTTTTTTTTTTTTTTTTTTTTTTTTGCTGTAACTTCAGCTCCTTGCAGGCCTCTTCTCTTAACTCGTGGTGAGCGTAACGCCGTGTTGCATGAGGCTGCTCCATCCCCCTTCTGGCATTTTATTCACTCTGCTTTCCCAGGCTGCCAGCCTGATCTCTGGACCCAGGCTCCCCAACGAGTGCTGCAATTAGTGGGGATCTCTGTACTCTACCCAGGTCATCAATGAAAATAATCAGGTTCCAGTTACTTCTTCCCACAGTAATCCTCCGGCTTGCAGCTCCGGCCGTCTCACACCTAATCAATTGCTGCCCTTTGATCCCTGGACGTTTGAGGAGGAGCCTGATTAATTTAATGTCAATAGGAATGACAGAATGGAAAAGAAACTTGGTCCTCAGCATATTCCACTCTTCCTGGCTAGCACAGCAAAGGTGAAAAGCTCTTCAGACACCACACAGCTTCTCTGTCTCAGTAATACTCCAGGTGACGCTGAACTGAACGGGCTTCCCAAGTCTGCACTTATCTGTTACTGATCCCTTCATCTTAAACAATGCTTCAAAAACATCCTCCCCACACATTATCATTCTCACTCCTGCCAAAGATGTATTTTGTTTAAAATAGCATCACTTACAGACAGCAAACCTGCCTGGCAATCTGTCTGCCTCCACTCATTCTTTCCTTCAACATCCTCCAAAGCTCTGTGTGCTCCCAAGGGCAGACTGAGGGGTCTGTAGAAACACAGATCCTTTTCCCCACAATTATTTTTATTTTAAATAAGACATTGCACATCACTATTCCACAATCCAAAGACTCAAATAATACTATTATTTTCCACAACCAGCTCTTCACCCTATTTTTAAAACTGCTCTTAGAAGATGAGGAGCACACCTGCCCAAGGACAAAAGTTCATTACAATTATAATGAGAAAAGATTTAAAAAGTGAATTAAGGAACCCTAATACAGAGGATTTAATAGAAATATATTTTTTTCCATTTGGGAACACAACTTCTGAAAAAATCTAACCAAAGCATTAAGATAAAAAGAGCAGCAGTGAAAACAGCAGAAAAATGGATTTGAACCAGTGAATGTGAATCCCATCAGCACAAATCATCAAGACAACGTACAACATGGGACTATTTTGGGGGGAATACAATCCAAATGTTGTGACTAGGACTCCTACATCCTCCCTCCCTCAGTACAAATAAGTAGTATGCTATGTATCCATATGTACCATGCTCTCATTTCCAGCCCTCATGATGAGCTCTGCAGTTTACCAGCAGTCACTTGGGAAAGGACTCTGCATTCTCTAGAGCCCTGGGGTGGAAAACAGCTCCCCAAGAGCACTTTGAGATTGAGAGCCAAGGCTGGGATTTGCATCACAAGTCTGCCAACCCCCCAGCCTCAGTCTGCAAGGGCTGCAAAGTACCTGCCCTGGACTGAATCAATCAGGCATCAAAGCACTTAACTGGTTCATAAATCAATCCTGCATTAAGAGAAGTCTGCTGGACCCTTCTGGACTGGAATTTCATTGAAAACAAGGCAAAGAAGTCAAGGCACAAACCCTTAGCTATGTAAAAAAAGAAAAGAAAAACCAACAACCAGACCAAGTGATGCACAGAGATTTCCCTTCCTCAGTTTGAATCCTCTTGCAATTTCCTGCCAGGAATTGGCTATGGGAACCACTGGAAGGCAGAGAAGAAAGCTCTACTCTCTCTTTAGCTTCACCTGCACATGCTCAGCTCCTGCAGAAATATTTCCAAAGACAAACTGGAGTTAGGCTGGAGGTGACCTGAGTCACCTGGAAGTCTTCATGGCTGTGTCACCAGGCTCACCTCCCATGCAGGAGTGACAGTGTTCCTCAAAAGACAACTCAGAACATTGGACTTCAACTTTCAGATCCCCAGCAGGGTTTGATTTCCAAGCCCCACACATGAAAAGTTTGGGTTTAGCTTCCTCTACATGCAAGTGAGTGACTCAAACAGTATCAGTGCCAGCAAATGGGTCTTTAAGATATTTTATTGTGTAATTAGCAGTACCTTTGCTAACAAGGTTAGGATGAGATATACTTCATGTTATATATTAAAAACAAAAATAAATACTTTGGGTACCTACTTCACATTGCTGACCCAATCTTCTTTCCTCCTTAGCTCCATCACTTAAACAGGATATTGTAAATTAAGGCACATTAAGTAACCTGCACAGTAATTATTAAAGTCCACACCTAAGGGATTGTACAGCTTCTACAAGTGTTTCACACCAAAGAGGCACAGAACAACTGCTAGAAGAAGTAAATCCCAACAAAAATAATCTTAACCACACCTACTATTTTCACCCCCTGCAGAAGTTACAGCAACACAAGATTAATTAGAGCCAGTTTTGCAGAGATTGTTTTTAAAGACTTTATCTCTATAATTCAAGAGCTATTAATGAACATGGATGGCCAAGTCAAAAAGAAAGACTCTTACCTACAGAATGATTTCCAGTCTAAGTCATTAGCAGAGAGGAGAACCTCTGCCAAAACACCAGACAGAGCTGTATTTAGGGGGTGTGGGTATAAATATGTTTAACCCCATTAAAATTATAGCTCAGGGGTTTTTTAATTAACTGGAGATTAAAGGAAAAGCATCTTGTGCCAAGTCCCAGTCCTGACCTGCTGTAGATCTTTAGCCCAGACTCACAAAGGGCTTCTGCCCCTCAGACACAGGACCTTGTACTGCACCAACCACTGGTGTCACTTAGGAGAACTTAAAATCTTCACAGTGCTTTTTTTGCCTCAAAATGAGTGGCTTTTCTTCCTCAGATGTGAGGATGCAGGACTTCCCTTTTTATTTACCTGCTACAGAAAAGCAAGACAGCCTTGATGCCCCCCAAAGGACACCAAGCCCAGCCAGGAGGTGCTCAAGCTTTTGCCAGTTTTTCTGACGTCCAGTGTTCCATCCTGCCTTGAAATCAGGAAATGTATAAATGTATAAAAAATATAAATAAATAAAATAAATATAAAAATAAATAAATATAAATGTATAAAAAAAATTAAAGTGTAAGCAGAAATCAACCAACATGTTTTCTCCCACAGAATTTCTCTTTCAAATCCAGAGGTTAAAGCATGGGATCCCTTTCCAAGAGCTGCCTTCTAGTGTTTTCCAGCCTCAATTAAAAAAAAAAATCATCTTTTTTCAGGTCATGCTGCAGAATCAGAGTCTACAGGGAAGGAAACCCACTCTGTAGTACCAGTTCCAACCCACAGTGGGTCTGCAAAGCAAGAGGGCAGAGCATCCTCTCTTCTTCTGCACACAGGGTGTAAAGAGAAGCTCTCAAATCCTTCCTCAAAAGGCAACTCAGCTCCTTCCTGGAAGGCTCCATAAAGCCTAGGGAAAGATCTAGGGACTGTAGGAACACAAATGTTAGAAGAAGACAGGAACAGCAGAGGTATTTGGATCATGGAAGTCCTGCATGCCCCAAGTCCCACAGTACAGCCAAATATCAGTTTTTATCCCAGAACAAGATGCATGAAGTTAAAATCAACCTACAAAAAAGGGAAAACCTCCTTCCAGCTTTCCTGGGACAATTTCCATCCCAGTCACAGTGACTTCCTTTGGAAGACAATCTTTGTCCTCCAGTGCAGCATCCCCAGCAGCCCACCTCCTGCAAGATCTCACCAGCTTTGGTGAACCTGGTGGTGAAACACACTCGGAGTTCACTGATTGAGGAAACTGAGAGTATTATGGGGTGAGGCAGCACACCTACCTCCATGCCTCCTCTTTCCCCATGGCTCTGGCCTAGCTGCCAGGATCAGGGGGTTTGAGGAGGCCAAGAGTACAGAAAAAGGCTTTTTTTTCTCCAGCATGATGTCTGAGCTCATGCACCCTCTCATGCTTCCACATCTTGTACTGAAAACAAGCAAACCTCAGGCACAGAAGATATCCTGATGCCATGCCCAGCTTTGATCAGATAACACGATTTTCACACAGTGATTTTTTTCATTTTTTTTCCCCTCTTTCAACTCCACATGACAAATCCCTGCCAGCACCCAACAGAGAAATTAAGATCACATTTAAACCTCATCCCTCTTAACACACAAAATCCTTTTTTCATAAGCCTCCATGAAGATGTTTTAGGCATATTTATAGGAACTGTAACCACATTTCTTTGTGCGACAGTATTATAGGCAGAAGTGATAAGTTGGATACCAGTTGCCATGCAGAATGGCCATTAAAATCCACTCCTAAACCTTCACGTTCCCCTGGAAGCAATGTCATCAGCAGAACATCTTTAAAACACACCAACAACTTGCCCTTGTTTCATAGACTGGGAAACTGAACCAACAAGATCAGACACTGAACCCTACTGCTGTTGGATTCCTGAAGTTGTATGGTCCTTTATTCCCAAGGGAATCATGTCTAAGGGATGCTAAGGCCAGACCCCAAATTTCTTGGAAGTAAAACACAAGTTAAAAAATGATGGTGGTACTGAAGAGCTCTGGCAGAACTAAGAAGGGGAAAAAACCCAACACTGACTCTAATGCTATTCTTTTCCTTCAGAGGAGACACATCTTACAGCAATACAAAAGCTGAGTATCTCTGCTTAAGAAGACATTACCAGGAGATTTTTAGGATGGATGCTCCCTTTCTGTTCTTCCTTAGGTGCTGCCAGAAAAATTACAGGCTCTAAAGTAATTTTCCAGCAGGATCACACATCCCTTTCTTCCACCTGAAATCCAAATCCTCATCCTTTCACACTCAAAGTGCTTACAAGCTGGTAGTCACACCACTCAAACTTGGGAATTCTGCATGTACTGAGACCCCACTTGCCTCCTGTCCCAGACATCTGCACCCCTGAGAATCACTGCCAATGACCCAGGAATTACTGTTTTAGCTTTATTATGTTTTACACAGCTCTGAGTTTTCTTTGGCCTCACCATGTAAAGAATATCAACAACATCCACTAGAAAAATAAATATATTTCCAGCAACATTAGAATGGATGCTTTAGAAAAACTGTGCACAGGCAGGAAGTCAAGTTCTGTTTTTGACTTAAAACCACTTCAACACCTCCTCAAAATGATTCATGCTCCCAAAGTTGAATGAGGGCATATTTAAACACCCATTACCATCCCCAAACTGAAAAACACTGACTTTAAAGGATGGCTGCAACCTGTGCTTGTGAGAAACAGGCACCAACTGACCCAAATTTAAGGATCTGCCTCTTTTGGGTTGGAATGCAATAAATCAATCAGTGATCAGAAGTGCACTAACACCCTGTCAAGCAAGCAGGCAGCAACTCTAAAGAAATGCATCTGGAAACACAAAGTGTATCTTGTATGACAATAAATTAAAGTTCCAAATGTTTCAACAAAAATGAAAGCAACTGGCCTCATCCTGATGTCCATTTGAAAAAAAATCATAGAATCATGGAATGGGCTGGGTTGGAAGGGACCTCAGAGATCATCAAGTCCAACCCTTGATCCACTCCCACTGCAGTTCCCAGCCCATGGCACTCAGTGCCACATCCAGGCTCTTTGGAAAGATCTCCAGACACGGAGAATCCACTACTTCCCTGGGCAGCCCATTCCAATGCCTGATCACCCTCTCCAGAAAGAAATTCTTTCTCATCTCCAACCTAAACCTCCCCTGGCACAACTTGAGACCCTGCCCTCTTGTCTTGCTGAGAGTTGCCTGGGAAAAGAGCCCAACCCCCCCCTGGCTCCAACCTCCTTTCAGGGAGTTGCAGAGAGTGATGAGGTCTCCCCTGAGCCTCCTCTTCTCCAGCCTCAACACCCCCAGCTCCCTCAGCCCTTCCTCACAGCAATTCTGCTGGATCCCTTCACAGCCTCCTTGCTCTTCTCTGGACCTGCTCCAGCACCTCAAGCTCCTTCCTGAGCTGAGGGGCCCAGAACTGGACACAGGACTCAAGCTGTGGCCTCACCAGAGCTGAGCACAGGGGCAGAATCCCTTCCCTGGACCTGCTGGCCACGCTGTTCCTGAGCCAGCCCAGGATGCCATTGGCCTTCTTGGCCACCTGGGCAAACTGCTGGCTCCTCTTCAGCTTCCTGGCAATCCAGACTCCCAGGTCCCTTTCTGCCACTCTGTGCCCAGCCTGGAGCTCCCCATGGGGTTGTTGTGGCCAAAGTGCAGGACCCGGCACTTGGAATGTTGAACCTCATCCCCTTGGGATCAGCCCAACTCTCCAGTCTGTCCAGGTCCCTCTGAAATGAGTATCACCAAAGCACCAGTGACCTCCAAAGTAATTCTTTCCCAGTGTATTATTTGGAATTCAATACTTTCCACCAGCAGAGCAGCAACCTCAATGTTTGCTCACAATTCAGATCCAACAATTTTTCTTTTCCAGCAGCACAGGCATCCTTGATGGGAAAGGAGGCAGGAGTTTTCCCTGATTTTTCCTTCTTTTAACAGTGATCTGCACACTCAGCATCTCAGCCCTACAATTCCTTTTGCATTTCAGGTCTTGCAATGGTAAGAAACTTTTTTTCTTGGCACCCTCTTTGCTGATTCCACACAAGATCAAAGCAGGGAACAAAGGCAGAGACTGGAGATAGTAAGCTCTGAAATGACTGTAAAATCCATGTGACACTCTGCATGAAGAGGGTATCAGTCCTGTAAATTAATCACTAACCAGGCAGGTGCACAGCTTTGGCAAGGAACAGGCTGCACATTGCTACAAAAGAAAAAAAAAATAAAATAAACCAACCAAAAACCCAACCCCTGCAGCAAGCCATCTTGAAAAGTTTATTTTAGAAGAACTCAAACGTGTTCCCAATTGTAACAAGCAATGAAATCCCCAAACCCTGCATGGGGTGAACCTCAATCCTAGATTTTCTCTGGATGAGGCAATTACATTCAAACTATCTGGCAAGCAGTGCCACAATAGCAACATTTGGAGCATTACAAAACTGTGAAAGGAAGGATGGAATGAAACAAGCACAAAGACATTAGACGGGAGGAATAAACCCCTAAAGCCACTCAATACACAGCTATCCATTACCCCAACTCACCAAAGCTAAATACACTGCAGGTGTAATTTATTTTTTTTTCCATAGCTATCCAAATGACTAAAAACCAGCAGGGATGAAAACTACCACAGCTTCAACCCCCAGTAATTGCAGACTATTTTTTTCTTGCAATTATTCTCCCGCTTCACAATGAAATAATATTAAATCCAACCTAAACAGCCCAAATGAAAGTATCATTCTCACCTTCTGCATTGAGCTCAGCAAAGGAGTTAACAAAAAAATGCTAATTCCTCATTTACTTTGACAAGCACCACCCTGGAGATAGGTAGGAGAATTTCATGCAATACAAACACTAACAAACAAGTGCTTAAAAGGGGGGGTTTCCTCCCTTCTTTTGTGTCCTTGCAGATTCCAGAAGCTAGTGAATTAAAAAAAAAATAAATAAAGCTTCTGAAGGAATTAGAAAATAAAAACAATAGGGAAAAATGGGATTTCCAGAGCTGTGTTTGTACCCACTGCAATCTACAGCAAGTTGAGAGGCACTGGCTAATCATCCAAGACTTTACAGAGAATCTCCAGCCCTAAGAGGACACATAACACTCTGTACCCACACCTGAGATGAGAGGGGAGCACAATAATGCCATTTTTTCTACAAGAAAAAGGTGGTTAACACATTGGAAAGCCTCTGGTTCCAATGCCCAGACCAATTCTGCTGCTGTGATCTCCATAAACCAACCCAACTCCACTTCCCTGTTTTCAGAGAATGGGAATTCTGAAGCTGCTGCTGCAGGAAATTTGTTTCACCAATCTCATCCACAACCACCACCAGGAATGTTAAATAAATCCTGGGGTGTCCTCAAAGTATTTCCTACAAGCTGGCTGCCTTTCTTCAGCAGGAATAGTGCTCAAACAGGAAAATATTTCAACCCTTTCTCATCATGCAAGATGTGCTGAGGCTCCTATCAGCCCAAACCACTCAGGACATTTCCTTGAAAACATTCTCCTAAACCCCCCTGCTATTCTGATGGATTAAATTTAGTTTATCAGATGTTCCTATCAAGACTTTTCAGCATCCATTTAGTTTTCCACCCCCAACAATCAGGATGGAGCCTTGAGGAGCCCAAGGATGAGGTTCTAGAAGGCAAAACCATGCAGGGAGTACATCCATCAAAAACCTGGCAGCAACCTGGGGCTCCTAAATCAACATTTCCTTTAAGCCAAGGGAGGGCATGGCATTCATGCCAGTCTCAAGTAGGCTCTGAAGGAACTCCATGTGGATCAGCCACAACCAAAACAAGGGAACAAAAGCAGGAAACAGAAAGCAAACATCATTACTGGTTGAGGATTGCAACCTAAATGAGGACTTGATTCAAAGCCATGCACAAAAAGCAAATTATCATCTCTGCTCTGGGCTGGAAAACTGATTGTCAATTTTTCCAGCCTTGCTTTCAAGACTGGAACTGGAGTGGTTGCCCAGGCAGATGTCAGCACATGGCTATACAAGAACAAAATAATGTCATAAAATTGTTGCTGTCCCTCTTCTGCTGAATCCCAGTGAGGAGCAGCTCACTCCTCCTTCACCAAAACAGCTTTAACTACAAAATCACTTCACTGTCAACCTCACCTTCTGCATTTTTTACTCTATCTTTTCACAAGGGTTTAAAAGGTGCTGTTTCAGAGCTCTTAAAGTCCTTGCTGAGAGCATTTTAGTGCATTTAGAGGTTTTTTTTTTAAAAAAAAAAGCTCTACCAGATCAAGAAGCTAATTCCAAGCTCTGTGCTTGGAACTTCAAACTGGAAAAAAATTCTTCAAGGAAATCTGCTGTTTCAGAGCACCCAAGGGGATCATAAATTAATGCAATAACACAATAGTTTGGTCAGCAGCAGAATTATCTCAATATAGAGAGGATTTTCAGCATAGATCTTCATAGACACTTCCATTAGGCACAGTAAGCTCATGGTTTTAAATTTGATTGCTCATGAAAGCTTCAGAGGACCAAGCCAGGGAAGTGAAATCCATCACATGCATTCCCAATGTTATTTAACTTCACCAGAACACGTGGTAAAAGCACTGATGGTCCCAGTTCTTTTGCAAGCTTAAAAAAAAAAAGCTATTTTGGGGAAACCAGTGCTAAGCCCAGCCATTTGTTGGTATTTCAGTAGAAGTTATGTTAAATGTAAACTGACTGAGGTGGTAACAAGCACCTGCTTGGACAGGAGCTTATTTTGGCTCCATAAAGAAAGAAGCAACTGAGGCTGGAAAAGAATGGAAAAATCTAGAGCAGTGGCAGACAACTGACTCAGGCAGCTTCTCCCTGATATTCAGCCACAAAGAAATGAGACAGAAATGCCTTTCAAGTTGACCACTGCAGAAAAAGAAACCATTTGCAGTCAAGTCCCAGGCAGTGACACACTCCTGGAATTAACAGGCAGGGGAATATTATCCTCTACCTGCTCCCTTCCTGGAGGTCTCAGATGTGCTGAGCAGGATGACAGCAGCTCCAGTTCTCTCTTTGCCAGGCTGAAACCATCAGCTGCTTGGTAATTCCAATAATCACTGCTCCAGGGGTGGAGGTGTTTGCTGTGCATGAAGCAGACACCAGGGAGGATGCAGTGGGTGCTGCTTTCCCTTTTTCTGCTGAATTTTCTCCTCTTGGCTCCTTTGAAAAGGAAGAACTGAGCTTACTGCCAGTGTTAGCAAGACCTCAAACAAGTCAAGTGTTTATGGGGGATCTTCAGGGTAGAAGATCTCAGATATCTGCAAAATACTTTGTTATTTCAGGGATGGATTTTTGCTCTTAGAACAGCCCCAGGAAAACATCAGACTGACCAAGAAAGCAACGAGAGGGACAAGGAAACAGCAAGAATTCAGATGAAATGTTTGTCATGAGTTTCTCTCTCAATAAACAGACTGTTTAGAGAGACAAATATAGATATGCACATGCAGGCAGATAGACACACCCAGAGAAATAATGCCTCCAAGAACTGAATGAAAGCATTAAAAAGTTTGGGGGTTTTTTGCCTTTTTTTTTCCTCAGTGTAGTCTTTAAAACTGATAATGTTTAAATGTTTCCTTCTTGAATAGCTGCTGCTTTTCTTACCAGAGCACACTGCAGCCAGCCTTTCACACAGCAACATGGAAGAGAAAATCATTTTAAAGCACAATAATGTCTTAATGAAAAGAGAGAAACAGAAGGGGGATCAGGCACAAATGTAGCATCCAAATCTAATTTAAGCACTTTAAACTTATCTGATTCAAATTGCCAATATCCTTAAGATATATTAAGTAGCTTCCTGACTTCCTAAAGCTTTAAACTCTATGGGGTGGCTTTTAAAAGAAAGGTTTTCTGCATTACCTTTTGACCAAAAAGTTCCCATTTGCTGGAGAGTAGGAACTATGAAAGTTCTTTGCCAACCAGCAGTTTTCTCAGGTTCTGATCCACCCAAATCTTCTACAGATAAAACTCCTCTTAACTGTAACATTCTTTGGCCAAGGACAGTATTACCACCAGCCCCTTAATAATGTTCAATCAGCAGCCTATAACTGCCTCTATTAAAGCCATAAAAAGGTAGTTTCAAAGACACACTCTAATATTTTTATTCTTTCCCCACTGTCACGTTGCCTTGCTGAGCTCTGCTTAAGAGTTTTCCATCTCCCACCTCAAAACAAAAACGTGGCACCCTGGAAGTAGAACCCCTGCCTTTCCAAACTAAAACTCTTTTTCTGAAATCATTGGGTATTTCTAGATATAATCAAAAATAGAATCTGCTCATCTTTTCAGCTACACTCCTACATCAACCTGCCCATCAATGCCCCTATCCTGAAGCAACCAGAATTTTTTAGCCCAGTCCTCCCCAACCTCTGGCCAAGAAATCTACATAATATGTAATAAAATAAGAGTAATTTCTGAACCTGTGCTTCATCTGCCTCAACACCTCTTCTCTCTCTGCTCATCAGGCACCAGTCAAAGCCATTCAAGCAGACAAAGGGTTGTGTGACCAAGCTACAGAAGTCTTTCGAAGAGTTTGTGGTCTGGAAGCTCACAACATCCTTTTGACTGCACAACACCCAACGCTGGCAACTTCGCTCTCAAGTTTGGGGCTCCTGAGCACCCACTGCTCAAAAACATCACCTCTGGGTGTTGCTGCAGCTCTGGTTGGGAGATTTCCCCTCTCCTGCTCACACTTCAGCAGCTTGAAGCCACTGCCCTGCAGCAGAAAGCCCACTGGAGGTTTGCACAGCAACAGAAAGCCCATCAGGCACGTCCTGTGTTTGCTGGCTTCCCCTAAACCCAAGATCTTTGTCTTTAATGAACTCAAGTGGCTGGTTCCACATCTTGAAAAAAAAAAAAGAAAGTCACCTCAAGTCCACTCGAAGCCACAGAATCAGTGTCAGGTTGGAAGGAACCTCAAGGATCCTCTGCTCCAACCCTTCCCATATTATTGTTCCTACGAGATGTCCCAGCACCCCAGGAGCTGAGACTTCAAACTTTCCAGAGTGAGGAGATCCACCACTTCCCCTGGGAGACCATTCCCATGTCTGGATGTCCTCAGAGTGGAACATTTACCTCTTGTGTCCAAACAGAACCTCCCAGGAGCAACTTGTGCCCATCACCCCTTGTCTTACCATAGCCCTTTCAGCCTCCTCCCTCGTGAAGAGCATCACTGCTCTGTGCAGAGGCCAAGGGCTGCTCACAAGTCATTCCCACAACCAAGAACCATCACTGCATGCAAGTAACACTACTGCTCTGCCTCTCTTTTTTTAAGAAATGACACCACACCACACACAAATACAAAAAAACCCCACACATCCTCCTTAGAACAGCAACACCCTCCCCACCATCACCCCTTTCGTGCCTTGGGTGAAAAAACGATAGAAATTGGTCCTTCCCAGGTTTGTCACCTGTGTTTCTAACTGGAGCCTAAATAAACTGATTTTCCCAGAGAAGAAGGCAAGCAGAATATTTAGTGGAGTGCCACACAGAGCTAGGATGTTCCCTCTCCACTGCTAACCCAAGAAACCACGAGGGATTGGCAGGACAAGTTGGATCCCGACAAGCCCAGAGTTCACCAGCAACAAAAAGGCCACAAATATCTCCATCAGATAAATCTAGATAAAGACAGGAAGATGAATATGCCAAATTTAATTATACCTCTCAGGCAAGCAGATAAGCATGTGGAATACACCAGGCTTCCAAGAGAATTTACAGAATAATTCTCACTTGCCCTTTTGCTGCCTGGTTCTACCTGGAGCATCCAAGAACAAATCCAATGTTTTACACCCCCCCCCAAAAAAAAAAAAACCACCCCTGAAAGGCCAGGTCTGGCAGCAGAAACTCAAGGCATGTGAAAGTTATGATTGGCAAACTCTAAGGATTGCTCAGACCACCTGTTTGCACTCCCCTGAGAGCTCCAAGTTTATAAATCAGTACCGGAAACTTCAATTCCCTGCTAAAAACAAACAAATAAAGAGATAAATAAACACCTCGAGAGAAAAACAAACATTGTGTTTTCCCTCAACATTTTAGAGCAGAATTAGCTATGAAAAAGAAACAAGTGGCTTTATGAAAACAGAAAGAGCTCAAACAAACAAAAAGAGGCCATTAGCAGTGAATATATTTCCATTTTTTTTTTCATTCACCACTTTTGCCACTCAGAAAAAACTCTGCTTTTATTCACAATATTCCCCTTAAAATGATCAGTGCCCTAAACCACCTGAAGGAAAAGTAACAGGTAAGGAGCTCATATGCTCTAACCTAGAAGAAAAATTCTTATCATGACTATAGCAAAAAAAAAAAAAACCCAAACAAAATAAAACCCAACATTTAAAAGGAAGCTTTTGACTTAAAAATAAAGGGCTTGCTTAGCCCTTGTTTCCACATGAAACAGGTTTCAAATCAACTGCACCACACACCCATCTGCAAACTGTCAAAAATAAATAATAATAATAATAAAAAAATATAGAAATCTCAACTCCTAAAGCACACAGTGGGGTTTTTTCTTCTCCTCAGCTCCCTCCCCCCAAACCTACAGCAGGCAGCATGGAAGGGTGGTTGGTGCTCTCTGTCAGGGGCTCCCTGAGAAAGGAATCACTGCCTGGAATCCTCATCCTTGCTTTCTTTCCTTCTTTTCCAAGAATCAGCTCTGCCCAGGGAATTCACCTGCTGACACACACACAATCTCTGGCTCTCTCCCTGCCACAGCTGAGAAAACCAAAGCAGAAACCCAACCATCTTACAGAACCCCCTTCCACTGCAAATCTAAGTTCAGGCAGGGTGCATTTCCAGCCTAAGATTTCCCATTTCTCATCCTGGGGAAGAAGATTGGAGACACAAAACCCACCTGGGCATTCCCAGCATCACCAGAACTGGGCCCCAGCACTGCAAGCCTCATGTTTTCCAGTACCCCCCAGCCCCCAAATCACCTCCTTCTGTGCAGACTCCATATCCCCCTGCCCAGAACCACCCTTGGGCTTTTTTAATTAAAATTAAAATGACCCTACTCAGATGCAGAACCCCCACACCACCCCCTGTGCCTGTTCAAGCCCCTCCAGCTGCCCAGTTCTGACCCAGGAGGTTCTTTCCATCAAGCTGTTATCCCTCCTGTCCCTCCCCAAGGCTGAGCATCCCTCCTGCACACACCCCACTGCCCCAGGAGCACACCCCATACTCCAGCAACCTTTTGGGGTGCTGCTTCTCCCTCATGCACACCCCTCCCCAGTCCCCCCTTAACCAAACCCCACAGCAGCTTTGATGCCACCTGCCAGGAGGAGCTTGCTCCAACCCCCCTGAACACCCCACTGTGGTCTCCACCCAGCCCTCAAACCCCCTTGCACACCCTTCCTCTCCCACCCCAACCTGCTCCCAGCCAGGTCCTGCCCCACATCTGCACCTCAGTCCTTCTCCTACCTCTGCCCCCACCCAGGAACTGGCCCCACACCCACAGTGTCCTCCAGCCCTAATTAAGTTCACTCATCCCTCAGCCTGGTACAACCCCCAAACCTTCTCCTGCTGCCCCCAATATGTCCCCCCACATAATCCCCCCCAACCCAACCCCCCCCCAGCCTTTTTTACTTCTCCAGACCTACCACAAGGTGTAAACCCAGTTACCCACAACCCCACCTCAGGCCCTGGTGCCCAGCCCCACACCCACCCCATGCCCCAAACCCACACCCCTGCTCCTACACAGCCCCCCTACCTCACAACTCATCCCCCCATCACCCCCAGTGCAACCCCGGCCACCAGCACCCCAAAATATTGTTCCCTCTGAGGTGCTTTTCATCCCTGTGCTCACCCACACCAGCTCAGGGGCACCCAACACCCCCATCCCATCACCCCCAGACCTCCAGCAAGCAGCCCCAGACACTTATACCCCCCCAGACCTGATCCTTCACACCCTCATCACCCCAAATCACCCCTCAAAGCTGCCCTGCCACAACCAAATGCCCCCTCAGACCTCCCCACATCTGCACCCAACCCCCTGCTCTCACCCCTCTGGATCCATCCCTCACCCCCCCAGTGCCCTCAGACTCCCCCAGAGACACCCAAACCCTTGGGGTCCCCTCAAGCCACCCTCATCTTCACCCAAGATTTGCCCCATGGCTCCACCACCTTCTTCACCCTGCCCAGGAGGCTCCCACCCCCTTCAGTGCCCCCAACCCAGCCTCAACCCCACACCCCTCATCTCCCCACTGCACCTCGAATGTCCCTTTGGGCAGCCCCCCCAGGTCCCTCCTGTCCCCCCTCAACCCCAAACCTCTCATTTCCCTGCTACATCTCAAGTGTCCCTTTGAGCAGCCCCTCAGGGCCACCACCAGCTCCCTCCTGTCACCCCTCAACCCCAAACCCATCATTTCTCTGCTGTTCCTCGAGTTTCCCCTTGGGCGGCCTGAACCCAGCAGGGCCACCACCAGCTTCCTCCTGTCCCCCCCTAAACCCCAACCCCCTCATTTGGGCCACCACCAGGTCCCTGCTGCCCCCCTCATGTCCCCAAATCCTCCCACCACCCCTACCCTAAACCCCAAACCCCTCACCTCCCCATAGCACCCCAAGTGTCCCCTTGGGTAGCCCCCCAGGGCCACCACCAGGTCCCTCCTGTCCCCCCCTAAACCCCAAACCCATAACTTCTTGGCTGTACCTCGAGTGTCCCCCTGAGCAGCCCCCCCAGGTCCCTCCTGTCCCCCCGCAACCCCAAACCTATCATTTCCTTGCTGTACCTCGAGTGTCCCTTTGAGCAACCCCCCAGGGCCACCACCAGCTCCCTGCTCTCCTCTCTCAACCCCAAACCCCTCACCTCGCCATAGCACCCCAAGTGTCCCTTTGGGCAGCCCCCCAGGGCCACCACCAGCTCCCTCCTTTCCCCCCTCATGTCCCCAAATCCTCCCACCACCCCTACCCTAAACCCCCCAACCCCTCATCTCCCCATAGCACCCCAAGTGCCCCCTTGAGCAGCCCCCCCAGGTCCCTCCTGTCCCCCCTCAACCCCAAACCCATCATTTCCTTGCTGTACCTCGAGTGTCCCTTTGGGCAGCCCCCCACCACCTCCCTCCAGTCCCCCTCAACCCCACACCCCCATTTCCCCGCTCCCCCCCAGTATCCCCTCAGCACAACCCACTCCCCCCCTTTCCTTTCCATTCCTCTCCCCACCCCCCAGCACCCCCCGCACCCCAAACTCCCTTCCCGGGAGCTCCTGCTCTCCAGAACCACCAAACCAGCCAAAACCCCAAACCCCCCCAGCCCCTTCCCCAGCCCCCCCCCGGTTCCCCCGGTTCCCCCCGGTCCCCCGGGTCTGACCTGAAGCGTCCCCCGCAGTGCTGGCACTGGTCGCCCACCCAGCCGGGCTGGCACTCGCACTGCCCGCTGCCGGGCTGGCACCGCCCGCCGTTGGCACAGGGTTTGTCGCATTCCTTCCCCACCTCCTCGGTGGCCAAAGCGGCGGCGGGGCCGAACCCCGGGAGCGCCGGGATCGTCGACGACGACGACGACAACAACAACATCACCACCGACACCATCCCCAACACCCCGAGGAACGGCGGCAACCGAGGCCTCCCGCCCCGCCAACCCGGGCCCCGCCGCGCCCACAGCTCCCCCGCCATCTGCCGGATCCCGGGGCGGGGAGGAGGAGGGGGGGGGGGGGGGGGCGGGAAAGGGGCGGCCCGGCGGGACGAGGCGGAACGAGGGGCCCGGGAGCTTCCCGGGACGGTGGCCGGGAAGGGAGGGAGGGAGGGGAGGAGGCGGCGGGAGGGGAAGGGAGGGGAGGGGGGGGGGGTTCTGCCGCGCCCGCTACGGTGGCCGTGAAGGGATGGGGAGGGAGGGAGAGGGGGGGGCAAGGGAGGGGGAGGAGGAGGCGGTACCGGAGGCGGTACCGGAGGCGGTACCGGGACGCTCGCGCAGGCCCGCGGCCCGTGACGTCAGCACCGGTTCCCCCGCCGCGCCTCCGCCTACCAACGAGACGGGCGGCGGGGGCGGGCAGAGCGGCGCCGCGGAGGGAGGGTCTGGAGAGCACCCCCCGGGGCATAGAGTGGGGGGAAGGGGTCCTCCCACACCCCGTGTTCCTTCGATCCGCTGCTTCCTTTTCTTCGTCTTTCTTTTCCTCTTCTTCCTCTTTCCCTTCTTCCCCTTATTCTCTTCCGCTTCTTCTTCCTCCTTTTCCTCCTCCTCTTCTTCCCCTTCCTCCTCTTCTTCCCCTTATCCTCCTCTTTCCATATCCTCTTCCTCTTTTTTCTCTTCCTCCCTTTATCCTCCTTCTTCTTCCTCCTCTTCCTCCCTTTATCTTCTCCTTCTTTCTCCTCTTCTTCCCCTTATCCTCTTCCTTTTGCCTCTCCCCCCCTTTATCCTCTTCTTCTTCCTCCTCTTCCTCCCATTATCCTCCTCTTCTTCCTCTTCTTCCTCCTCCTCTTCTTCCCCCCTTTATCCTCTCTTTCTTCCTCTTCCTCCTCCTCTTCCTCCTCTTCCTCCTCTTCCTCCTCTTCCTCCTCTTCCTCCTCTTCCTCCTCTTCCTCCTCTTCCTCCTCTTCCTCCTCTTCCTCCTCTTCCTCCTCTTCCTCCTCCTCTTCTTCCTCCTCTTCTTCCTCCTCTTCTTCCTCCCCTTATCCCCTTCTTCTTCCTCCTCTTCCCCTCTTCTCCCTCCTCCCATGGTTAAGGCCCCTCAGGGGTCCCTGTCCCCCCCTCCATGGCCCTGCTCTTACTCCACAAAACTGCCCAGAAGGGCCCTGGGGAAGCTCCAAGGGAAGGGCTGAAGGGAGAACCAGCAGGGAGCTGGCAGGGAACCCCAGACCCCTTTGGGTTGGGAAGGACTGTGCTGGTTATTTAGTTCCAGGGTCCCTGCACGTGCAGCTCTGGATGAAGGAAAATCGGGAACCAGGGGGAGATTTGGGGGTGTTCAGCCTGGAGAAGAGAAAAATCCCATGGGGAGACCTCAGAGCATCTCCCAGTGCCTGAAGGGGCTCCAGGAAAGCTGGGGAGGGACTTGGGACATCCTGGAGGGATGGGATGAGGGGGAAGGGTTTCCAGCTGCAAGAGGGGAGATGGAGAGGAGATCTTGGGATGAAATTGTTTGGGGTGAGGGTGCTGAGCCCCAGGTTACCCCCAGAAGCTGTGGCTGCCCCATCCCTGGCAGTGTTGAAGGTTGGATGGGGCTTGGAGCACCCTGGGCTGGGGGAGGTGTCCCTGGGCATGGCAGGGGGGTGGAAATGGATGATTTTTAAAGTTCTTTCTAACCCAAAGCATTCTATGAAGGGTGGGGACAATCAGCTTTCCCCATCACCCCCAGTGCAACCCATCCTGGACTTCAGCTGCACCTCAGCAGTGTCAGACTTGAAGAACTCCTTGTAAACTCAGCACTTTGTGGTTTGGTTGTTTGGTTTTTTTTTCCAGCTGGGTGGAAAACCACAAGTTGCCATTTCTCCTTCTGTCTCCCCCCACCCTTAGCCCAATATCTTTTCATTAAAATCAGTAAATCCCAGGGCAATAAACCAACCAGATCTGAGCACTGGGGGCTTTTTATCAGGCAAACTTCTTTAAAACTCTCTTAAATGAGGAGCTAAGAAAGCTCACCCAGCAAATGAGAGCAAGGAAAGAGACTCCTCAGGGGATGACAAAGAATCCCCCAGCACTCCTCAGGCTGCCAGAGGCCAATCTGGAATTCCTCAGAGCAGGATAACACCCCGGAATGTTGAACAAGAGGAAAAAAAAAACCCTTCCCTGACCTTGGGAGTGATCACACCGAGCCCTGTCACTGTCTGCATGAACCATGAACTGGGGGAGATCATTATTGTTAAATTAAAAGTGTCATCTCTTCAGTTTTAACATTAAAAAGTGTTCAAATCTTTTTTTTTTTTTTAATTTTACTTCTTTATTAGCAGGCAGCTTCCTGAGCACTGTTTGGAAGGGGAGGAGTGAGGTTAACCCAGGCTGAGCTATTTTTATTTTGGAAAAGAGAAATATTTCATCCTAAAATGATATAAAACACCCTTTTCCTGGCTACAGGCTCAGTTTTGCAAACTCCACAGAGTGAGGCTGTTGCACTGAGGTCCCAGGTATCATGACTAAAACAAAAAAATATAAAAAAACTCTCATGTAATCAGCACAATCAGTGCCTCTCACCCAACTTCCCTCAGCACCTGAAATTAGCAGCTAATTATTAAGCAAACAATTCCTTGGCTCTTGGTTTCAGCCAAGAAACCTGCACTGAGCTCTGGTCCTGCTCCACTCCCCATTTTTCACTCCTGTTCCCCAGTTTTCATAGAATCATAGAATTGGCTGGGTTGGAAGGGACCTCAGAGATCCTCGAGTCCAACCCTTTTTATGTCCCTGCCTGCTGCTCTTCCACCTGGAATTAAATCCCTGGATGCTCAGGATGTCAGGCAGGTTCCTACCCCCTTCCCATGCCTGGGAGAGGAGAGCCAGGGATGGTAATTAATGAGTTGGCCTCTGGGGTGAAATTATATCCTTGTCAAGAGCCTCCCATGGATATTAAGAAGGACAGAACATGATTTCTGGGGGCTGAGTCACAGCTGAGATCCTGGGTGTGGAAACAGTGGAGCTGCTCTGGGAACCTCTTTATCTTTATTCTGCCCCTGTGCTCAGCCCTGGGGAGGCCACAGCTTGAGTCCTGTGTCCAGTTCTGGGCCCCTCAGCCCCTCAGGAAGGAGCTTGAGGTGCTGGAGCAGGTCCAGAGAAGAGCAAGGAGGCTGTGAAGGGATCCAGCAGAATTGCTGTGAGGAAGGGCTGAGGGAGCTGGGGGTGTTGAGGCTGGAGAAGAGGAGGCTCAGGGGAGACCTCATCACTCTCTCCAACTTTCTAGAGGTTTAGTTTCACCTCTCTTTTTTTCTCCATTTTAATTTGGATGTAATGAGCAAAAGTCCTTTGAAAATATCTTTAATAAGGAATAAAAAAAAAAGAGTAATTCAGGTGCTGCCAGGGGCAAAGGTCTGATAGATTTGCAGGCACAGTAATGCTGAATAGCTGAAAAATACTTTTATCTGCACTGTTACTCCAGATCCTCCCTTTTTAGAAAGGAGGAAAAGAGCAAGAAGCCTTTTCTGGAACTGCTGAAATGAGGAGAGAAAAGGAAGAACCTTACAGCCTATCAAGAGGATTGTGAAAACAGAAAACAAACCTCGAGGAGACCTGGGCTACATCAGCAGCCTCTGGTGATTACACGTTTTAGACCTTGGGTTTCACATCTAATTCAGTATTTCCCACTGCACAGTTCTGGAGGCTGCTGGGTCACTGAGTGACTTGTGGGGTCTCTGCTCCACTTCTATTTTCCTCTGTTTTCAGGCTGTGTCTTGGAAGAGCTTTATGGAACTATTTGACCCATCTATCTCCATCTGATTCCAGGTGGGAAGATGCAGGTTCTGATGCTCAGCAGCTGATTGCCTCCATGGGTAACTGGGAGAACAGAGCCTCCCTTTGGGAAAATGTCCATTTATACAGGTTTGGGCCAGGATAAAGGTGATTTTCTGTCTTGTACTTTTGCTTTTAGCTCAGTCTCTTGTAAGTAGTTGCATTTGCTGAAATTAACAGCCAGTTTCTCAGACAGTGTCTGCTCCTAGGACTGATAACACTTGATGTTTATAGTTACTGCTAGAGACTGGTGTGCAGAGCCAAGGACACTGCTCAGCTCTGAGGAACATTTTACCCTCCAGAAGGATAAAGAGGTCCCACCTGCAGCCTCCTTTGGGGAGGAACAGACAAGAGAGATGCCAGAATTGACCAAACAGAGGATTCCATCCCATACACCTCATACTCAGGAGAAATTTGAGCCATCACAAGGGCCAAGCCAGATTTCCTGCTTCCAGCTTCCAGCTCCTGCCCTTCCTGCCTTTCCTGCTTCCCTTCCTTCACCCGGCATCCTGGAAGGATTCCATCCTTTCCTCTGCCTGTGCTCCTGATCCATCCCAGCCCGAATCTGTGTGTTCCTGCCTCCAGCTCCCAACTGCTGCTGACCCCAGGATTCCAGCCTGGACTTTCCCAGGGCTGCCCTGCAGCCTCAGTGGTGATGTGAGAGTTATTGGGGGAAAAGGGGGGAGGAATGTGGTTTCCATTTTCCTGTATAGTTGTATATATTTAGTAATTTTTCCTATTTATCATTCCTGTTTCATTAAAGCTGGGTAGTTTAGTTTCCAACCCATCAGTCTCTCTCCCTTATTCTCTCTCCTTTCTTTACCAGGGAGGAGAGAGAGATTAATAGAGAGTATCTGTTACTCAGTTTAATTGCCAGGCCAGTGTTAAACCCTGACAAGAAAGGGACTAAAGTTGGGTCCAAACCTGGGAAGTGTGGCTTTCAGCCCAGAGCCACCATCTCTGTGAAGTCACTCCTCAAATCCTGGTGTATTCTGAGATAATCTCCACCCCTGAACGAAAATTGGGTTATGGTGTGAGGAATAAAGAGGATAAAAAGGGGAGAACAGAGGAATAAGGAGGATAAAAAGGTGAGGATTAATAAATCAATTAATTAAAAGACAGCCCAAGAAAAATCAGCTGGATGTGGTGTCTCTGGCAGGTATTTTTTTTTTTTTAAACCATCACAGATTGGTAAATTTACTGCAGGAAAAAATACAACCAAGAAACCAAACCCAACCAAAACCAAACCAAAACACCCAAATGCACTTTCAAACCCTGGTATTTATAAAAAAGAAAGGCTCTGTCTGTGAACAACTCTTCTGTATAACCTAATTACCTGATTCCAGGCTGCTCTGGGGAAGGAGTGCATTGAATTCATCAGTTTCCCCCCCTTTTATTTTCCTTTTTTTGCTAGAACAGAGCAAAATCCTGAGGGTAGCAAGTGATTGAAAGATCATCCACCAACAATAGCAAGTCAGATGCAGTCTGGGGAGAGCCTGGATGCTACAAAAATAGCTCTGTCCTCCCTCTTCCCTCCTCCCTTCCCAAACAGAGCCCAGCCAGGGGATGGGGATAAGGAGGAGCCCGGTACAATGCATCCCTTCCATGTGTTCATCTGGAGGGCAGGGGCTGAAAAGAGAGGAGCTGCCATGATTATGCAGGGTATTCTTGGGAGGAATAAAGGGAGGAGAGGCAGTTTTGTGCCTTCCCAACAAAAAAAAAACCCAACAAACCACCAAGGACAGGCTGCACATTGTTCAGGGCCAGACGCTCCATGTTGCTGGCGGGGAAGCAGCTTGGCTGGGGCTGACCTGGGTGATTTCTCCTCTGATGTTGGTGCTGGGGGAGCAGCTGGTGACCATGCTGGCCCAGGGTTTCACTTGGTAAAGTGAGAGTTTCAGCAGCCCCAGGGTGGGTGCCAGCCTCTCCCCATCACCCAGGCACACGGGGAGGTGCTGGGTGCCTTCCCGGAGGTCTCACCTTCCAGGGAGGGATCAGCTTGGTGAGGAAGAGGAGGAGGGGAAGGAGATGCTGTGGCATTCCTGCCTCCCCATCATCTCCTTTTCCCCTGTCTGATTTGCTGGGTGTTTGCAAACTCCCCAGTTCCTTGCTTTTTGCCCTTTCCAGAGGGAGTCAAACACCACCAACAACCCTCATGGATGCAGCTACAAGGAAATAAATGGAATTGCTGGCCTGGGACCTGGCTCTGGCTGACTCAGGAGGGAAACACCTTCCCTCAGCATGGCCCCATGGCACTGCTGCTGTCCCTGGGGCAGCTTTCAGCACCCAGGAACCAGAGTTGCCCCATCAGAGGGATGACAGAGGTCAGACACCACTCCAGGGATGCAGCACAGACAGAGCCCCTGCAGTCCTCAGCCCCAGCCCTTCCACCAGTGGGAAATAAGCAACAGAGGGACTGAAACCCAAACAGTCCCCAGTCCTCCCTCTTCCTCACACATCAGCTTGACCCCTTCTAGCTCCTGGGAAAGACAACTGGGTGTTATTCACTGTCTGGGAGAAGATGCTAATCTTTCTTTTCTCACTGCTTGAAGCCTTAACCACCTTCCCTGGCTCTGAGCTGGCTGTGAGCAGGGAAGCAGCACTGGCAGGAGGTACCAACCTTGGGCTTCAGGGTGGTTTTGGTGGCCTCATGTCCAAAAAAATAAAAAAACCCAAAACCATCTGGAGTGTACACCTCTTGCACACTCACTCCTCCCTGACACAGCTCCCTGGGGATGGAGCAGGGCTGGATGGGGTAAATCAGGCACCAGCCCCTTGGTTAAAGCTCAGAATGTCCTTCAGTAGCTCTCAGGAAAGCCACTCCTGCTGTGGCTGTACATAAAAACACCCTGCTAAAAAAGCCAGTCCTTTCCACAGCTGACTCCTGGATATTCCCAACAAAACCAGTCCCAGGGCTCCACATCTCCAGCTCCAGCACATTCTGGGCCATGTGGGACTTCTGGTCCACAAGCTCTGTGGTAGCAGCTCTGAGGAGCTTGGCTTCATGGTGGAGAAAAGAGAGAGCATTAAAAAAATGGTCTCTGAAAGCACAAATACCCTCATTCTGACTTTTAGAAGAAGAGAAACACATGAGTCAAGGATTTGGGCAGTTCTCCATCACTATCACCTTTCTTCCCAAGCCTTATTATCTGTTTTTAATACTACCCCCTGAGTGCTCATGCCCCTGAAAATTACTTTTCCCCCTCTTGCACCTTGCTCAGGCCAGATTTACCCCAGGTGCTGATGTACCAGAAGTGCTCTGGATCTCCCTGTGTTCAGGGCTGAGGGAACTCAGTTAAAATACCTGCTAAATTCTCTTGTCTGGGGTTTGGGAGCTCTTGAGATGTCCTGCAGATTGCACAGGAAGCCTCCAGGCTTCAGAACAATGTCCAGCCAGCTTTGGAAGCCAATCCCCAGGTTGGATGGGGCTTGGAGCAAACTGGTTTGGTGGGAGGTGTTCTTGCCCAGGGAAAAGGGGTTGGGACTGGGTGATCTTAAAGGTCCCTTCCATCCCAAACCAGCCTGGGACTGGAGGATTTTAGGAAGGTGCCTCCTGTTTGACACCAGCCTAAGAGCATCACCTGGGGTAGAGCTGCTCCTTTTCCTCTGGACAAGCAAAAAGAGAACTGAGGCTGACATGGGCTTGGCTGCTGCCTTCCCTGGGTGAAATTAGGGAGGTTTTAATCAACTGAATAATTGGCTGAGTGTTTGCAGTAAACCTGTTGTTCAGCCACCTCCAGCAAACAACCTGGGATCTGGAACCTGGCACTTAAACCAAGTTTATTGAACTTATCCAAACTTTTTACACTTGTAATTAAGAGGGTGAGTGGTCCAGCTGACTTCCAGGGGAGTGCCTGGTTAAGTTTGGGTAGTTAAATCTGAGTAGTTAAACCTGTGCCTGCAGCTTCATGAGAGTGAAACTTGCCCATGGGCTTGCCCGTGCCCTGTTGGACCAGCACAGGAGGAGTTTGGCTATTAGATTACATCAGCCCCTTTTGCTTCCTCCTATGGTGAGAGGCCAAACCAGTAAGGAGTTACTGGTCTGCAGTTGCAACCAGTTCTCCCAATGCCTCCTGCACCTGAGTGCAAAATAGTTGAGCGTGGTGTAATTGGGATAATCAAGCCCTGGGATAATCACAGCATCAGAGGAAGTGTTTGGGAGCTAGGGGGGAGGAAATGTCTGAGGATGCATGGTTATAGATCCAGGACACACACAGAATCCAGGGGTGTGTTGGCTTCTGGACAGAACTGTGTGGAATTGGAGGAAAAATTCAAGTTAGGAGAAATCACCCCATCCAACCTTCCCCCTTCTTCCTCCAAGCAGCTCAAACCAGCAATATTTGGGGCTTGGAAATAAATGATTAGACAGCAGCTCTGACCACTAGAGCATCATTTTGTTAGGGCTTCACTTCCCTGCCCCACTTCTCCAGCTCTGCTCTCAGGTGGATGAAGGCATCAAACACACAGCCAGGACAACAAGCAAGAAACTCCAGGGCTTCAAGCCTGGCTTTGAAGCTTTTTTTTATGTTCTTCAGGCCACAGCTGGGTCTATTTTTGGTGGCTCCTGCTCCAGACATCTGCTGAGCCCTGCTGGTTGCCTGCTCTAGCAAGGCAGGAGCACAATAAATCTCCTTGTAACAGCTGAATTGGCCTCAGCTTTCCAGAGCTAATCAGCCATGAAAATGCCCCTCCTTGCCATCCTGGAAGAATTGACTCCAGTGATGAGAAACCTTCTCTTTTGAGCCTGGTCACAAGGGGAAGAGGCCGTTTTTGGGGAGATTTCAGCTCATCCTTTGGAGCATCCCATGGAGTCAGAGAGGGCAGGCCTGGCTCTCAGCTTTCTCTTAACCCTCTCCTACCCTGGACTCAGGGATTTCCAAAGGAAAACTGCAGGATTAACACAAGACCCATTGTTTGGGTTTTTATTATTTTATTTTATTTTACTTTTATATTTTATTCCATGTCTTGGAGGTCTTCTTTAGGGGTTTTTCCTGACCCTGAGTATTTCCAGGTGCCACTGACTCCATCCTCCTCCCCATCTCCTACACCCACACCACCCTTGGCATCTCTGACCATCAGGGTCGAGTGCATTTCACATGCACCAAGAAAAATATTGGGAATCTTGTGGGTTTCTGGGCTATTTGCCCCAGTGGGCAGCACAGACAGAGATTCCTCTCCATGGGCAGCAGTGGTTAATGCCAGGATATCCCACAATTGTTCTGGAGGTCTTGCAAGGGGCAGTGTCAAGGTGTCCCTGGTCTCTATCACCAAATCCACCTAATTTTATCAGGAAAGGAGGCAAAGACTCACAGGATGGCTTTGCTGAAGCATCCCCTTGTCTAGGGAAGCCACTAAACTCATTCTGGGGATGATGGTCACCCTTTGGGATGATGCTTGCTCACTCCCCAGCCATGGGGGATTCAGGGCCATCCTCAGGCCTGATGGTTCCTTGCAGGGATTTATTTCAGCCTGTATCAGGGTTTCTCACAAGCCAGGTCTAATTCCTTCCTGTAGGACAATCCATCCTGCTGTGGTGGGATCTCTTGATCAGGGAACAGGGTTGCTGAGGGAGTGTCACCACTTTACTTGTCATTCCTGGGTCACCTGGGTTTGTTTGGTTGGTGTTGGCTGAGGGGAAAACATAAAGCATGTGTTCAGCCACCTGGGTTAATGGGTGGGTGATGTTGTTCTTCAGGGAATGAGATGGGGAAAACACATTCTGGGTTGAGAAGAATCAGTCAGAGGAATGTGCAGCAACACAGCTTTACACCTCCTGCTCTCTCTGCCTTCAGAGTGGAGTTCCCAGGCTAAAGAAGTTCAACCCAGGAAAGAAAAACCTGAGTTTATCTCCAATCCACCATGGGAACTCCAAGTATTAACTTTTCCATGCCTAGGCAGCCCCAAAATGCTTCCCTCAGAACCCAAGGGTGAAACTCTTCCCAGGAACCATAGAAGCATGGAATCCCAGGATGGTTTGGGTTGGAAGGGACCTTCAAGATCATCCATTCCCACCCCCCCTGCCATGGGCAGGGACACCTCCCACCAGCCCAGGGTGCTCCAAGCCCCATCCAACCTTCAACACTGCCAGGGATGGGGCAGCCACAGCTTCTGGGGGCAACCAGGGGCTCAGCACCCCCATAGTGAAATATTTAACACTAAATCCCTCATTTATTTAATATAACCAAAATTCCCTTGCATAGTGATCCCTCTCTATTCAAGACACCTCCCCTCACTGCCAGAAGCTTGGGGACCCACTGTCCTTTTGCTGGTGGCATCAATGTGCTGCAGCTGAGTGACTTTGTGCTTTTAGGAGCTGCACCCAGAAGATCTTCTCCCTCTCTGGGAACCTTTTTTTTGGGAGCTCTCTTGGCACAGGAGGCCAAGTGCAGCCTGGTCTGCTGCCACGCTTGGGGAGGACCCACATCAGGAGGATTTCCAGCAGGATTTCCATCCAGCTTGTTGAATCCCTTGCCAGAATCACCTTGTGAGGAGCATTGCAGGTGATGCCAACCACGCTTGGAGGCTCTGGGGCTCCACAAGCAGTGGAAAAGCTTGCAGCAAGGATTCAGCTGGAGAGGGGAGCAGATTGCTTCCCCCAGAGCAGCATCATTGCTGCCAGGCTGGGAGCAGAAAGGCCCTTGTGTGCTTCAGCCATCAGATGTGGCTGGAAGACCCAGAAGGAGGAGATCTGCTGGGAAAGAAGGAGCTGTTTTCCTTTGGAGGTCACAAAAACCCCATTTGTGACTGCAGCCGCCTTCCAGACAGAGGCCCCTTATTGTTTGCAGAGCCACCCTTGGCAACCTTTCTTAGGAGCCTGGATGGGAACCAAGAAGGGTTTTGTGAAGCCTTATAAAAGGGCATTATGAGCAGGGGGCCCCATGGGTGGGTGGGATGTGCCGGGGTGATCCCCCCTGGAGGGAGCTGCGGGGAGCAGGAATCTCCAAGGGATGTTTGATCCTGGAGTCAGCCTGAAGCCCACGTGCTGGGGATGGGACCATTGCTCCCAGTTCCTTGCTCAGAGCATCCTCCTGGTCAACAGAGGATGTTTGTGAAGCTGAGCATGTGAAAGGGGAGCTAGAGGAAAGCTGGGGAGGGACTTTGGAAAAGGGCAGGGAGGGATGGGAAGAGGGAGGGTGGTCCCAAGCTGAAAGAGGGGAGATTAAGATTGGATTTTAGGAAGAAATTGTTTGGTGTGAGGATGCTGAGCCCCTGGTTGGCCCCAGAAGCTGTGGCTGCCCCATCCCTGGCAGTGTTGAAGGCTGGATGGGGCTTGGAGCACCCTGGGCTGGTGGGAGGTGTCCCTGCCCATGGCAGGGGGATCATCAAATGGATGATCTTGAAGGTCCCTTCCAAACCAGTCTGGGATTCTATGACTCTGTGTGGACAATCTGTCTTGGACAGCTTCACTGAAACCCACCACAGTCTAACCATGTCCTGGCTGAAGCAGGGTTGAAGGAGTTTAAGTTTCTGCAGAACATCTGAGCAGCACTGGTCAGACATCCCAGGCCAGGGGTAAATCCTGCTTTCCTGTGAGAAGGATAAAACACTGCCTGGTGAAATCCAGTCCTTGTTGCTTCATGGGATATTAGTGACCAACTCCAAACCAGGTCCTTGGGCTCTGGGAAGGATTTTCCTTCTCTTTAACACTTGGCACCAGGAATAAGGTCCAATAACCCAGGAGTTCTTCCCTCTGGAGGGAGGCACAAATGAGAAAGATGGCTTCATCCCAAGATGCTTGAGAAGATGGGGAGGTGACCTGAACCATCCTGCCAGCCCCCATACTGAGGATGCCCAAGGCCACCTCTCACCAGAGCATCCCCAGAGCAGCTCAGGGGTTCCATTCATCCTGCTCTAGCAGGGATGCTCCATCCTTGGTGCTTTGGGCTCCATCTCCTGGCTGCTCTGCAAACCCCACTGCTCCTAGCAGGGCCAGGAGCAGCCAAGCAGGCATTGCCACCACCTCTCTCCTGGATGGTTCTCCATGGAGTGGTGCTTTCCAGCTTCTCCTCCTCCTCTGGAACCCCATCCCAGCTGCCAGGGGTTTCCTCTGGAATGTGCAAAGCCAGTGGCTCCATCTCATCCCCTTCCAACCTTCTGTTCAGAGCTGGATGTCATCACCCCCTTGGGCATGGGATGGATCCGTAGCTCCTTCCAGCTGAGCTCAGCTTCAGCTCCTCAGGGGATTTGGCTGATGGCTCCAAGACCCTGTCCCAGCCACATTGTTCCCTCCTGTGTTGCTGGGAGGAGGCTTTGCAGCCCACCAGGACATTTTTTTTGGAGAAGCCCAAGTTCCACAAGCTGTGCTGCAGCCAGGAGCAGCTTCCTCAGCAAGGAGAAATTTGCCAAAATTAGGAGCTGAAGCTGTTTACAGATCAAGCCAGATTATTTTTGGCAGGCAGCAGCCCTGCAGAATCTGGGCAGAGAGTTTGCTGAAGCAACTGGTGAAGCCCTGGAAAAGTCAGTGGTGGCTGCACCAACCTAACCCTGGCTCTGACCCAGGGCTGGAGCTGCTCTGCTCTGAGCCAGGCTGAGATTTGGGGGTGTTCAGCCTGGAGAAGGCTCCAGGGAGATCTTAGAGCACCTTCCAGTGCCTGAAGGGGCTGCAGGAAAGCTGGGGAGGGCTTTTGGATAAGGATGTGGGGTGATGGAACAAAGGGTTTCCAGCTGCAAGAGGGGAGATGGAGAGGAGATGGGAAGGAGAAATTCTTTGGGGTGCTGTGAAGGTCCATGGGACCCCTTCATCCCATCCTACAGTCTAGAGGGACAGCTTTAGGGTCCCTACAATCCACACAGCAGTGGATTTAAATCATTTCTCCCCCTCCATAGCAAGGCAGGCTGGTATCTTGACATGGATCAGGTCTTTTCTATGATCTGTCCTGATGAAGCCATCCAAGCACCTAAGTATTCCCCAGGGTGATGCTGGGAAGAGCTCTACCTGATGATGTTCTCCTATAAGAGAGGAAATCAGAGCATTCTTCTCTTTTTTCTTTCATTATCCACAGGAAAGTGCCCAGTGTCAGCAGAGAGATGGTGAAGAGCATCCCTCAGCTCCCACCTCTGTCTGGGAGCCTGGGATCTCCCTGGAGAGGGTCCCAGAGCAGCACCCTGGTCCAGATCTGCCACCAGGTAGATAAGCAGGGAGGCTACAGAGAACTGGACCCTTTGGGTGCTGTAGAGGGACCCCATGGGGTTTGGCATCAAGTGAAAGATTCCTGAGGAGCAGAGAAATAAATGAAGATTTTGATTTCTGGAGGGGGGGGAAGTTACAAAATGAACTTAAAAAAAAATCCAGCAGAATTTTCTGTTGGGTTCTTGGGAAGAAGACAAGGAGTGACAAAGAAGTGAGGGGTTGAGGGGTCCCAGAGCTGAGGAAGCTGGGGACAATGTGATGAACAGAAGATGGAGGCTGGAGAGGAGGATGCAGATTCCAGCAGCCAGGAGCAGCTCTCCAAGAAAAGGGATGAGAGTCCCAGCATGGGGAACTTGCAGTTTCCAATAGCACAAGCCCAGCAAACACCCTGCTGAGGATGGTCCCATCCTGCAGGCCATTTCTTCCTTTTTCAGATGTTCTCCAGACTTGCAAGAGTGTCTGGGGGAGTGATGAGTGGTTGCAGGATTAATTGCTTTGAAAGCACAAAAGGAACAGAAAATGCCTGAAGGCAGTGGGATAATATGTTGTATTCATAAAGGTTTTAATAATTTAGTGCCAGCAGCTGCATGAAGTTATTCTGTCCCCTTTCCACTGCTCCTCTTCAAGGACAACTCAAGGCAGCTCAATTCCTGCTCAAGGAGCACGAATCAAAGGATGCTGGGGGTCCTTCGAGGTGGAGTTCATGTTTTATTAACCACAGCAACTTGTTTGCTGGGAAGAAATTAAAAGCACTTTTAGGGAGTTCAGGGTGCAGAAAAAAAAATCCTGATGAATGCCCTAAAACTTGAAGCTGGTGTTTGCTCAGCACTGGCTGGAGAAAGTAAAACCTGCACAGGGGAAGGAGCAAGGCTTTAAAATTAAACCTGTAGTAAACCTGTAAGTAAAATTAAACGTTTTCCTGACATGGAGCCCAAAATGCTGCCTGGTGGAGCAGTGCAGGGCTCTGCACCAGGAGATTTGGGCCCTTCAGTAGGATCTGGTTCACTTGAAACCAGAACAGACACCAAAAAGCTTCCTGGAAGGATGGGGGAGTGGAAGGGGAAGAGATTGGGTTGGAAAGGTGGGGTTAGAAAACCAGGAGTATCCCATGAGTAAGCCTAGAGCACCTTGTAGAAACATAGAAGCTTAGCATGGGTTGGACCCTTCCAGATGATCCAGTTCCATAGTTGATCCAACCTGGCCATGTGTAGGGATCTTCCCATCTGAAACTTCCCTGTTTGAAATGCAAATAAATTTAGCTATATCTCAGGGCTTGAATTGTTTTCTGGGGGGAGCAGGGGGCAGTTACACAACCACAACAATCCCTTTCAGCTTCAAAAGCTGTGAATAAAGCCAACAGGAACTCTTCTTTTATCTGCCAGAGATCTGGCCCATGGAAGGTCAGAACTGCTCCAGCTCAGAGAAGCCAAAAATTATGTAAATTCTAGAATTAAAGGGGAAAAAAAGATTTTTTGGGGTTTTTTTTTCCCCTGATCCCACTTGAGAGGGGAAGAGACGAAGAGCAAGGATGCTCTTCAAGAAGGGAGGTTGAAGTCTTGAGGTTGGGTTTGCTTTCAGCTGAGTTTGGGTTGGCCATGGCTGCTTTTGCTGAGCTGCAAGTGACTCAGGAGGGGAAAACCAGCTGGGTTAGATCAAGGGAAAAAGAATTTACTAACATTCCTTCCATGGGCAGAAACCTAGAGGAGAAGCAAACCTTGGAGTTTGCACCTCTCTATCAACCTGAAGGGCTCCAGGAAAGCTGGGGAGGGACTTGGGACAAGGGACTGGAGGGATGGGATGAAGGGGAATGGATTTAAATTGACAGAGGGGAGACTGGGGGGAGATTTTAGGAAGAAATTGTTTGGGGTGAGGGTGCAGAGCCCCTGGTTGCCTCCAGAAGCTGTGGCTGCCCCATCCCTGGCAGTGTTGAAGGTTGGATGGGGCTTGGGAACTGGATGGTTTTTAAGGTCCCTTCCAACCCCAAGCATTCAGTGACTCTGGGATTCTCCCCCCACAGTCCAGAGGGAAAGGAAGAAGCTCCCATGGATACAACTTGTGTCAAATGCAACCAAGCCTGAGATGTTCTCATTTAACTACCTGAGTAAAAACAAAATAAAAATAAATATTACCTCAGTCCCAAGGATGGAAGAAGAGGAAGAAGAACATCAACAGCTCGAGGTGTGCCTGGAATGTCTCTGTTCTCATCTTCTCCCTCTCTGCATTACAGAGGTGTGGAGGAGAAAGCTGAAATTGCAAGAAACCTTTATTCTGTGTTAATTGAGAGCTGTCACCCAGCTGAATTGAAGACACCCATCTCTTTTTTTTTTTTTCTCCTCCTTTTTTCTCTGTCCCAGACCAATTTTCTTGCCTCCAAGATGTGCTAATTGCTCCAGCTGCACCAGGCAGAAATCTCCTTGTCTTTAACTGGGGCTCAGCTCAGGTGCATTTCTATGTTAATGTATTCCCAGCCCTTTTCTTCCACGGGAGACAAAATAGCTGCTGGAGGACTGAAAGAAAAACTGGAATTTCATTTGCCTTGATTTAAGGAGGCAAAATATTTAATGTGGGGAGACAAAGGAGATCACTGTTGCTTTTTGGTGTGTTTTTTTTCTTTTTCTTTCTGAACAGGGCTGAAAGCAGGGGATAAAATGGGCAATGACTTGGTTGAAATTCCCTTTCAATCCCTTTTTTTCTCTCACCTGGACTGTCTGATGCCTGACATCCAGCCAGGGATGGCTCCTGGGGGTTTCACCCCAAGCCATCACCCAGCTCCTCAGCTTTTTGCTTCTTTGCTTATCACTTCTTGATAATTCCTCCTTATCTTGCAGGCCCAAACCTTTCAGGACTCATTTGCTGCCTGTTACCCCTTGGATCATCCTTCCTTTGGTCTCAGAGGATGTAAATGTTATGGGCAATGTCCAAGGGCTCTCCTCCACATTAAACCTGAGCCAAACAGCCTGATAGCTGTGGCTGAAAGCCTCCTGGTAGCACTGCTGAACAGGCAATGAGGCTCCAAAACTCTTCTGCCTTCTCACAGTCCTTGACAAAGGATGTGCCAGGCAGCAGATGAGCAGCAACAAGAAAAAAATAATTTAATTTGAGTTCATCCTGCTGTGATCATCTCCCTGGGCAGGGCAAGTCCAAGCCAACCATTCCCTCCTGGGTGATGGAGATGAGGAGGGTGTAAAAGTGCTTCACAGAATCCCACAGAATCCCAGCCTGGTTTGGGTTGGAAGGGACCTTCAAGCTCATCCATTCCCAACCCCACTGCCATGGGCAGGGACACCTCCCACAGCCCAGGGTGCTCCAAGCCCCATCCAACCTGCCTCTCCTTGAGCAGTCTTGGCAGGATCATAGAATGGTTTGGGTTGGAAGGGACCTTCAAAAGCATCCAGTTCCAGCATCTAAGTGGAAAACCAAAGAAAAAAAAGCTGGAGATGTTTGGTGGAAAATGTGATTATTTTCCCTCTTAGGATACTGTGGATTAATTCCTGCTCCCTTAGGTCTGAGCAGCTCCCATTGGGTTAAGAGCTTTCAGCCAAGATTCCTGCCCCTAAAATCACTCTGATGGGAGCTGAAGATGTAGGAGATATCTGACACCCATCCTATCCAATCCAGCCCTTTTCATTGCTGATGTTGTTGCCTGGGTGCTAGGGCTGGTGACAAAGGGTGTTCAGTCCTCTGGAATGAAACTTAGAATCCTAGAATGGTTTGGGTTGGAAGGGACCTTCAAGATCATCTTTTTCCAACCCCTTGCCATGGGCAGGGACACCTCCCACCAGCCTAGGTTGCTCCAAGCCCCATCCAACCTGTCTCTCCTTTAGCAGGGAACACAAACCTCTTCCTTTCCCCCTCCCTGCTCTCTTTGCATCTCCCCCCACCCTGCATTCCCAGCCCTTTTCTCCACCCCCCTTCAAATTTATCCAGAGGAGGCACCAGGATGAAGCTGAGGTTCTGCAGGTGCCTTCCCCATCCCCAGGTGTCACCTGGAACCCTCCCTTACCTCCTCATGGTTCTCTTTATCCTCGGGCCCTTTGACACCCAAGTTTTCTTCCTCCATTGCTGCTTTCCTGTTAACACCCACCCTGAGATGCCAACCACCTTTCACAGCATCTTTCCCCTCCCCCCCATCACCTTTGGGTGCTTTTATCATCCCCCATCCAATGTTTGAGGAAGGAAAAGGTGTAGTGGGGGTTGATTTCTCTCTTATTGATGGGATTCTCTCCAGGTGCTTTTGATGCACTGACTCACACACATTGATCTCCCTGGCTGTGTTTTTAACCCCCCCTTTCCCTTCTTTCCCTCCCTCTCTCCCAGCAGTGACTCAGGGTCTCTGCCTGGCAGGTTTGTTTTCATGTGCAGGCTGTACCCAACCTCTGCGTGTGTGTTTGAGCATCCTCTGGATTCATTTGCAGGACTGCAATGCAGGTAGGATCGAGTTTGTTTCAAAAAAAAAAATAAATAAAAAATCAAATCCTAAAAGAAACAAATAAAATATCAAGGCTGGAGAAGTGGTTTGATTTCCAGCTGAGGAAGAAAATGTATAGAGAGCATCTCGGGGCTACCAACAGTCCTAGGAACATGAAGATGGAGAGAAGGCAGGAAAGGGGTTGTTCCCAGTGTGTCCCAATTGACTCATTTGGGGAATTTTGGCACTGTGAGCCCTGAGCCTGTCCAGGGATCACTTTGGGGCCATGGCAGGGGATGGTGGGATGCATGGCTCCTGGATGAAGCTGCAGACTTGGTGGCTTCACAACCCCAGTGCCATCCATGCTGTCTCCAAAATCACAGAAATCAGTGTTAGGGCTTGGAAGGGACCTCAAGAAATCACCAAATCCAACCCCCTGGGTCACCTCTATCAGGTCACACAGAACACATCCAGCTGGGGTTTGAATGTACCCAGAGCAGGAGACTCCACAACCTCCCTGGGCAGCCTGGGCCAGGGCTCTGTCACCCTCAAAGTAAAAAAAACCTTTTCCTTATGTTTACAGGGAACCTCTTGTGCTCCAAACTGCATCCCTTGTCCCATCATTGCTCATCCCTGAGAGCTCCATCCTCCTGACACTCACCTCTGGGAATTGCTACAGATCTGTAAAGCTGGAGGTGAGAAGCCCAATTTTCCAGCTTTCCAGTGCATTGCTGTCTCCATTAGATAAAATATTCTTTATTTCCTGCCCTAAATGATTGCAGTGTGTTCCTCCACTCTGTTGTGCTCAAGCCCAGGAGGTAAATCCTCTCTCATCACCAATAGGTTACAGGGAAAGATCAATTTCAGCACAGAATCAAATCAAATCAAATGCCACACTTCCAAATCAGGTGGCTCTGAGTCAGAAGAAACATTGCAACCTCTCCCAGAGAGTCTCACTGAAAAACCCCCAAACCTTCTGGTCAGTCAAAATGTTCTGTTTCTATTTTGACTCTTCTTGTTTTCACTACATAAGGGGCTGAAATGAAAAGCCCTTTGGAAAGGGAAACTGAAAAGGCTTCACTCCTGAATGGTAAAAGGTTCTGATACCTTTAGAACACCCTGAGCTTTACAGATTTTTTTTTTTAACCGAGCTGGATTTTAATTAAACCTTCAGGTTGTCCAGCCCAGGGTGCTCCAAGCCCCATCCAACCTTCAGCACTGCCAGGGATGGGGCAGCCACAGTTTCTGGGGGCACCCCGGGGGCTCAGCACCCTCAAATTAAAGAATTTAATCTTAAGATCTCCTCTGCATCCCCCCTCTTGCAGCTGGAAACCCTTCCCTTTCATCCCATCCCTCCATGTCCTTGTCCCAAGTCCCTCCCCAGCTTTCCTGCAGCCCCTTCAGGCACTGGAAGGTGCTCTGAGGTCTCCCTGGATCCTTCTCATCTCCAGGTGGAACAACCTTACTCAGGGGGACAAACTCCTTGGAAGTGTCTCTCCAGTTGTCCATCTGAGGCTCTGTCTGATTGGAGCCTTGATTTGCCCTGGGATGCAGTGGGAGCAAAATTCCCTTTTGAACCCTGGATCTCTGGGATTGCTCCATGGGCTGTTCAGGCTTGGAGGGTTTGGGCATTCCCATGCAATTCCAGAGGGCAGGAGCAACCTGGAGCCTGGATTTCTCAGCAGGTTGGCAAGGAAAAAACCTCTCTTTGTCTCTTTCAACGAATCACAGAATCATTTTGGTTGGAAAAGAGCTTTATGATCACCAACTCCAACCATTCCCCCAGCACTGCCAAGGCCACCCCTGCCCCGTGGCCCTCAGCACCACATCTCCAGGGCTTGGGAATCCCTCCTGGGATGAGCCAAGTGACCACTGGATGATGCTCCAGAGACCTCAGTTCTCAGGCAGGATGGCTGAGGGGAAGCAAAAATGAGATTGCAGAGATGCTCCCAGCCCATTCAGGTGGGAGATGAGACAGAGGAGGTGGCTGTCAGATGGGCTGGAAGCCAATGCTGAGATGCTGCTGACTGCAAGGGGATTAAATCTCCCTTCTTGGAGGAGCTGAGAGGGCTCCATTCGGCTGGATCAGAAACCTGCAGGAAGAAAAAAACAGATTGGAAGTTGGCTGCCACAGTGAATTTGCCTCGTTTTGCACTTGCCAGATAAATCCTAACATTTTATGATTTATTTATGAACAAACCTGGAGGTGACCTCCAGCTGCAGACTGGTGAAGCTGCAATAATCCCAGGCATTTGGATATTGATCCCTCCTGGAGAAAACAAAACTATGTGGAGCTGGAACCCAAGGAAAGGCTCTGCTTTTGCAGAGCCCAGCTAGCAAAGAGGCATCAAAACCAGGAGAGGAAAGATGAAACAGACTCATTTATATAACCTGATTTTGTGTCTCTGGGTTATTTACCAACACAGTGATTCTCTAAAGCCATCACCCTAGAAGATATAAACCAGTTTATTTCATCACTAACTTAAACTTCCAGATGCTTGGCTTAAAATAGCCAGAAGGAAACCAGCTCTTATTGTGCTCCTGCCCAGAGACAACAGGATTTGGAGTCATTAGGAGCATCATCAGGGCTGTGATTTCAGGCAATTTGTTATTTAAGCCTTCTTGAAGGTTGCTCTTCTTCTGGCAAAAAAGAAACCAAACCCATAAACAATGAACAGAACAACACGACCCAAAATGCAACATAAAAGGACACAAAAAACCTGGCTGGAGGGTGGATTTGTCTGTGTTTCAGAGGATGATAAATCACTGGGCCTTGCTAAAGCTGCCCAGGAGCTGAACACTCACCCAAAGCTCCCTGGACAGCAGAGAACAAGATCCTGTAAATCCAGCAAAATTGCACAGGGGTTTGGAGGGATGGGAAGGAGCCTGGGGAAAAAAAATATTAGTGAGGAGTTTTCCCTTTAAATTGAAAGGATATGACCCTACAGGAGAACAAGTGATATATACAAGACCCTTCCAAGCATCCTTTGGGCCAGCAGTGTCCTGCCCAACCCCACGGGCTTTCTGGGCCTGGAGAAGGCATTTTTTTCCTTTTCATTTCCCTCTCTCATCCCCTGTCAGGACTCTGCCTCTTGAAGATTCTATTTTGTTGTTGCTCTGAAGCAGAAGTGCAGCTGTCCCACTTTTCCAGCCTCAGGGGCACAACCTGTTCCCAAAGTTCCCAGAGCAGCTCCCAAAGCTGTAGGTGATGGGAAGTGTGATGGTTCAGTGCTGTGTGCTCAGATCCCAGATGGTCCTGGCATGAGTCAAAGCAAACAATGAATGGGGTTTTTTTGTTGTTTGTGTGTTTTTCTTTCCTCCCTTCTCCAAACAAGAAGTTTTAAAACCTTCTCCAGCCTTGCAGGGAGATTTCATTCATTTCATTTCATTTCTGTGTCTTTCAACCCAAACCATTCCAGGATTCTATGGATCTCTGAAATCCCATTCCAACATAATTTATATCTGGATGGATGGATGGATAAAGAGCATTGCACCCAAGTGCACATGGAATGAAGAGGTGCAATGATGCCCTCCTGGAGTAGAGAGCACAATTCACTCCCTTTATCCCATGGATTTTGTGGTTATCCCAAACTTGTGCCTTTCAGAGAAATGCTCAGTGTAACTGTGTGCCAAAGGAGAGTCCTAGAGATTCTGTCTCCACCTTTTCAGCCCTGGTACCTCAAGGGTCTGTTGAAAAGGGTCTGACACAACACAGGGACATTGGAGAAGCAATAAAAACACAGATAATCTGATTTCTTGCAAGGTTTCAAGGGGCACATCAGGTAGAATTGTGGAATCATGGAATGGTTTGGGTTGGAAGGGACCTTCAAGATCATCAAGACATGGTGGCATGGGCAGGGACACCTCCCACTAGACCAAGTTGCACAAGGCTTCAAACATGACCTTAAGGCTCTTGTTTTCCAACCAAACTGACTCTGTCACCCTGTACTTTTCCTGCAGAGTTTCCAGCTCTCAAATCCAGCAGCATCTCATGCTTTGGGTGGAAGCAAATGTCAGGTTTTGCCTGGAGGTAAAGGAGAGGGATTGAGCCTGAGCCAGCAAAACTCTGCACGCTCAGAAGGAAGGAGCTGCTGCAATTAAAAGCAGGACCATGATGGTCCATCTTGCTCCTCCCCCAGCCAGAGGGTGGAAAACAACAGCCAGGGAATGTTTTCTCTTTGACTTTGCACCTTTCTTGTGTATTTGCTGCCTCCTGGTGCCTGCGATGCAAGGAGCTGGAGCAGCTCTGGGCAAGGAGCTCTGGCATCTCAGCAGCAACATCCAGAGCCAGAAAACTGCTGGAGATGCAGACACAGCAGCCCATGAGATATCTTATGCTATTTAATAGAAAATGTGGTCCAGCCTCTGCGTTTGATGCCCATAAAAGCTGGGAGCACTTACAGGGAAAGGATTTCTTTAGGGGTTCAGACAGTGAGAGGTAAAAACCTTCCTGGTGCTGAGAATTTCCTACACGAGCCAAACGTGCTCAGGTTGGCATTTCTTTCCCAGAGTAAATATTTCTGAGGTGTCATTTAAGTTAAGAATGATGTAATAAGCTAATGAGAATGTTAATTCCAGAAGTTTGGTGTTGGTTTGGGTTTTTTTTAGCCCATCTAGGGAGAAAATACCCCCAGCTCAGGTCAGGTTTTTGCACATGTAGTTGACTCTCAAGCCTCATCCTGCTGTCTCCTCCTCTGCCCTTTGGATGAATCTTCCTGAGATCATAAACATGGTCAAAAAATGTCCAGTCACCAGCTTCAAACCCTTTGATATTTCTGAGGTGCATCCCTACCCCCTCTGTGAGGTTTTTGCCTTGACATTTCTGTCTGTGCTGGAGCACCGGCTCCTCGGGTCATGTTAATTAATAAAGGAACTTAATTAGAAGGGAAAATGCAAATTCAGAGGGAAAAAATCCAACCTCCTAAAGTGGAGGAACAAGTGTAATGTGGTCCTGAAGCCTCCTCACCACCTCTCTCAAATGTCCCCATGTTGTCCTCACCTCCCACTGCCATAATCCCCTCTCTGTGGCCAGGAGATGGTTCTTGGAACTTCTTCATGAGAATTCCCATGTGGTTTTTTTAAATTTTTTTCTATTTATTTATTTTTTAAAATTTTTTATTTTGATTTTTCTAAAAGGAGAGTATTGTAGCTGCTTTTGAACACCAGGAGGAACTGGGGGACCTTGTGGCTGTCAGATTGCAGGAGGGTTTTCCAATACAATTGTGATGCCACCAATGTGCCCTTGGATACTTTTAACTCATCTGCACCCAGAGCTTTGCAGAGGCTGATGTGGTGTCTCTGCATGTTAAGGTGGGGTAAGCAAGGTGTGGTGATTTCATCACCTTTTCCCTGAAATGGGATAGGAGGAGTGAAATTCCATCCCCTTGGCCCTCTCCTCTGCCTGAGCTCAGCAGTGAGGCATCTGATGTCAGCCTGGGAAGATCAGATACAAGGAAGGAATTTTGTATGATTAGGGTGGTAAAACCCTGGCCCAGGTTGTCCAGAGAGGTGGGAGATGCCCCATCCCTGGAAATATCCCAGGTCAGGTTGGATGGGGCTCTGAGTAACTTGAAGATGTCCCTGCTTACTGGAGAGAGTTGGAGGAAATCACCTCTAAAGGTCCTTTCCGGCTCAAACCACACCATGGTTCTATGACTTTAGGAAACTACTGATTTGCTATTTTTGCTTCATCTCTCAAATCCATCACAGCAAAGTTATCTTGTCAGGGTTTCTTCCAGGATGGGTGGTGGAAGAACAGCAAAGATCCAGGCTTTCAAAACCTCGAAGGGTTTTCCAAAAATCAGTGGATGCTTTGAGACCAAGGGACCTCCTGGAGATGTGGACACCGTGCCTGCTTCTCCATGGGGAAGCTGAGTTATAGAATCACAGAATCATAGAATGGGCTGGGTTGGAAGGGACCTCAGAGATCATCAAGTCCAACCCTTGATCCACTCCCACTGCAGTTCCCAGCCCATGGCACTCAGTGCCACATCCAGGCTCTTTGGAAAGATCTCCAGACACGGAGAATCCACTACTTCCCTGGGCAGCCCATTCCAATGCCTGATCACCCTCTCCAGAAAGAAATTCTTTCTCATCTCCAACCTAAACCTCCCCTGGCACAACTTGAGACCCTGCCCTCTTGTCTTGCTGAGAGTTGCCTGGGAAAAGAGCCCAACCACCCCCTGGCTCCAACCTCCTTTCAGGGAGTTGCAGAGAGTGATGAGGTCTCCCCTGAGCCTCCTCTTCTCCAGCCTCAACACCCCCAGCTCCCTCAGCCCTTCCTCACAGCAATTCTGCTGGATCCCTTCACAGCCTCCTTGCTCTTCTCTGCACCTGCTCCAGCACCTCAAGCTCCTTCCTGAGCTGAGGGGCCCAGAACTGGACACAGGACTCAAGCTGTGGCCTCCCCAGGGCTGAGCACAGGGGCAGAATCCCTTCCCTGGACCTGCTGGCCACGCTCTTCCTGAGCCAGCCCAGGATGCCATTGGCCTTCTTGGCCACCTGGGCACACTGCTGGCTCCTCTTCAGCTTCCTGGCAATCCAGACTCCCAGGTCCCTTTCTGCCACTCTGTGCCCAGCCTGGAGCTCCCCATGGGGTTGTTGTGGCCAAAGTGCAGGACCCGGCACTTGGCTGTGTTGAACCTCATCCCGTTTATTGTTGCAAGGGGAGTTGCAAGGACATGGTTGAAGTGGAGCCTCTGATTGTCACCAGGAGCCTTGGGATGATGCATGGATCATTCCCACTGCCTGTGGAGATGCTGCAGGGCTGAGTGGAAGGAAGATCTCAGTGTCCTCTTTCAGAAGCTCTTGTCTCAGGGTACATTTTGCAGCCTCTCACAGCACCTTTGGAGCTGTTGGGGGTTTGGTAACAAGCTGGATTCCCACACAAGCTTCCAAGATGTTGTCCTAGTTTTAATGGGAGGGAGAACACTGCAGGGGTTTGCAGCAGAATTGGAAGTCCTGATGGAGAGAGGGCAGATTTGGGCCCCAAAATCAGCACAAGGTGAGCACGGCCACAGGGCTCTGTGACAAGAAAAGCAACACCCCATGGTAAAAACACCCCTTTGGGCCAAAAAATTGGATATTTGGCTTTGTGAGATTTCCTATCCTTTGCCTTCAGGGTGGCCCAAAGCCTTGCCAGAATATTTGCTAATGAGCTCAGTGGTACCTTCTCATCTAATGGGCTTCAAGGGAGCATTTTGCAGAAGGGCTGTGCTGGAAATCAGTGTTGCCAGGAGGCCAGCAGCCTGTAAAAACCCAGCTCCTTTGTCTCTGAGGTGGGTGACAGCTATAAATTGCCCTATAACTCGACAGCTCAGGTCCTATTGTTCCCTTTTTAAAGACCCAGCAAGGTACAACCCTAGAGAAAAGGCTCAGGATGGCACAAGGGGGAAAGGCAGACAAGGTCAAAGTCAAGGTCAAAGACTGGAGATTCCCCACACCCTTCCCTTGACAAAAGGGCCTTTTTATTTCTGTGCTCTCACTGGAGGGCAGTGGTTTATATCCTAATTTTAGCTTCCTTTTAGCTACTGCACAGTGAGTATTACTGTGCTGCTTGAATAAGAATTGCATCCACACAAACCCCACTTGGCAGTGTTTGCAGCCACATCCTATTCAGTGCCCAATCCCCCTTCCTCCTGGTATTATTTCCCCTTCCTCCTGTTGTTATTTCCCCGTTAGGAAAAGGGAACACCAATGAAATCTCATTTTCTATCACTGGACCTCAGACCTGCTCTTGTATTACGACATTGCCAGCACAGCATCCTGCTGTTTGCTGGGAAAAAAAACCCACAGAGCATCCACACCAAGAGCTTTGCAGCCCCTTTTGCAGATGCTATCACAGTGATTATCTCTGGCAGCTTTCCCCCCTTCTACCCCCTCCTCTTTTTTTTTTTAACTCTCAGCTTGCTTTGATGCTCTCCCCTCCTCTGCATCCAGCATTCCTCCACTCCAAAGCTCTCCCAGCTGGTTGGGAAATAGTTTCTGGTCATTGTCCCCAGCTCTGCCATGCAAACACAGAATCTCTGCTGGGCCAGACACTCTCCTCCTCCCCTTTGCCCCAGCGAGCACACAGGGAATATTGGGGAGGGATATTCAAGGCAGTAATCTGGCCATTTTCCCAATTCTGGGGCAAGAATTGTCTGTGATTGCATCTGAAGTGTCTTGTTTTGTGCAGGAAGACATCAGGTTTTCTTCATATTTTTTTTTTTCAGTTTAGGAAATAAATAATAATAATAATAATAATAATAATAATAATAAAGCTTTTCCTTTGTCTCCCCTACAACAAAGAAAAGGGAACAGGCTATTTAACCAACCAGCCCATCCCCAGGGTAAAGGCTCTGCCTTAACAGGGTTACACGCAGGAGAAATTTGGCTCGGGGTGTGTAATCACTGCCTGAATTAATGAAAAAAAAAAAAAAAAAGGGAAATAAAGAAAGAAAGGGTTTCTTTGGAAGAGGCTGAATAGCCCAGCTGCAGCAATTATCTCGTCACTCATCGGGGTGACGACAAAATTAGTTCCAGATATAAAACCCAACAGGGGAGCCTGGATTTATGGATTTATTTTGCCAGTTAATGACACTTGAGGTCCCCTCCCTGTCCCCGTGTGCATGGAGCAGCCCCTGCCATGTGCTCGTGGCTCACAGCAAAGCCCTGGGGGTTCCCAAGAAGCCAGGTGAGGACCTGGGCATCAGTTTGTGCCAAAGTTGGCTCCTTTCTCAGGGACCTGCTGAAGCTCCTGGCTGCTCCCCAGGCAGCTCCTGACTTGAAACTGGAGCTCCCAGCCTGGCTCAGCCCCATCCTTGGGCTTGTTGCTGGAGGTCATGGAATCATTAGGGTTGGAGAACCCCTCTGAGGCCAACTATCAACCCAACACCAGCAGCCAACTAAGCCTTGGGTCCCCAGGAGCTGTGTCTACACATTTTTGGAACACCTTCAAGTATGGGGACTCCAGCACTGCCCTGGGCAGCCTCTTCCAGTGCTTAGCCACCCTTTCAGTAAATGAGTTGTTCCTAAAAATCCAAGCTGAGCATCCCCTGGTGAGACTTGAGGCTGTTTTATCTTGTCCTATCACCAGGTACATGAAGAAGACACCAACCACCACCTCACTACCACCTCCTAGCTGATAGAGATAATTTCTCCCTTTCTGCTTTCCTGGGAGGAGGGATACTGACAGCAGCAGCACCATCACACTGCCCATGATGTGCACAGATGTTTTTCCATCTCTCAGGGACCCACAAATCTCCAGGTGCCACCACAGTGCTGGTAGCAGCCAAGATTGAGAAGAAACTCTTTAATTTGGGGGTCTGGAGCCCCTGGTTGCCCAGTGTGCCCCCAGAAGCTGTGGCTGCCCCATCCCTGGCAGTGTTGAAGGTTGGATGGGGCTTGGAGCAACCTGGGATGGTGGGAGGTGTCTCTGACCATGGCAGAGGGGTGGAATTGGATGTTCTTGAAGGTCCCAGCCCAAACCAGTCTGGGATTTTATGGTTCTATGATTATGGACTCAACACCCTATCTGTGCTGCCTGAGGACTACCAGCTGGAAGCTTTATTACTGGGACAACTGGCAGCAGAACTGCCCCTGGAAAGGCAGGAGCCACAAAAAAACTGATTTTGACCCAAGGGAGCAAACCACAGAGACCCAACAAGAAAAAGTAGCATATGGGATGCTCTTTTCCACCTGAAGTCTGCTACAAGACCTTCTGCTTGAGCACCCAGTCTTTTGCACAAGAGCATCATGACTCTCACATCCCTGCTGTCCTCTCAGGAGCTTGTGATGATGAATTTTCCTTCCTGGTGGTGTGTCTGTGACCTGGCACATTGGCACCCTCCTCCTTTCTGTCCCCCCAGGGCAAGGTGGCCCCAGGAGATCTCCCTGATGCATTTGGGTGTTTTCAGCAGCAGCTCCAAGGCAGAATCAGCCACTCAGGAAATGGATTCTCTGGTTTGGGGGATGTTTATGCCATGTTGTGTGTTGCATCTCAGGGGGAGCTGTGTCAGATGGTGGGGTGGAAAAGGTTGGTTGGAACATTTTGTGTTTTCCTTTAAAATGGAATGGAAGTTTTTGCATGAGGAAAAGTTTGAATCACTGCAGCAGACTCACAGCACTTCCCATTGAAGGAGGCTCAGGAGATACTGGGAAGAAATAACATGGGTTGGGTATTTTGTGTTTGTTTTGTTTGGGTGGGTTTTTTGGGTTTTTTTTTGGGGGTGGTGGTGGGGTTTTTTTTGTTTGTTTGGTTGTTTTTTTGTTTTTTTTAACAAGGTTTTATGGTGTTTTCTGTGCTAGATTTTTTTCTCTCCTGCTGCTGGAGACAATTTTGTGCATTGTTTTTCCATCCAATGACCAGAGCTACATAAATAACCCAGCTGCTGCCACTGGGTGTCACACAGGGCTCCCAGGAAAGGTGTGTGAACCAGAGGGAAAACCCCTTGGGAAGGGGCTGTCCAGCTGGCTGGTTGGTTTCTAAGGAATGAGGAACCAGCCACCTCCTTTCTACTCCCTGCCCATCAAACCAAGTGACCTGAGGTGACAGTGACAACCATGCCAGCTCTGTGGGATGGTTTAATCTCTCTGCTGCTGTATGAATATTGTCCCTATTAATGCTAATCAATAAATTAAGGCCCAGGGGATCCCCCACTGAGATATCACTCCTTTGCCTCTCCCACTTGGCAAACACCCACTGAGAAATCCATTGAGGCTCAAATTGCTGTCGTGCTGGCTGGGACAGCCCTGGGGGGAGCTGGAAAGTTGTAAATCATCATCTTAAAGAGCCTGGTGTTGGTTTAGTGCAAGGGATAAAGAGCCCACAAAGGCTTTTGTGCTCTGGGTTGGAGTGAACACAATTCCTCTCCGTGTCCAGGGGTGAGGAATCAGAGCTGCTATCCCCAGCAAGGCAGGATTTTTTTTCCTTGGGAAAGACACAGGCTTGATCTTTGGTTCATGGTTTGTGTGCCAAGATGGTGAGGTTGGTGAAATAGTCTGAAATAATCCTCCAGCCCAGAGCTTCACACTTGTCCTGCAGCATGGACCAGCAGCTCTCCCTGAAGTAATCTGGGGGGAAAAAAAAAACCCCAAAACCACAAAAGTGATGGGAGCTGCTGAAAGAGGCTGATATGATGCAAGACCTGAAGTTTCTTGAGCCATGAAGAAGTTGGCTCCAGCAAAACCCAACCCCTCCAAGGCTCAGCTTTCATGCAAACCACAAGAAGCTCAAGAAGGCCAAGTGTAAGGGTTCTGCAGATGGGTTGGGGCAATCCCAAGCACAAATCCAGGCTGGGTCAAGAATGGATTGAGAGCAGCCCTGAGGAGAAGGACTTCTGGCAGCCCAGAAACCAAAGGCAGTGATGGCTCTGTGGGATGGACATTAGTGATGATGTTCTGAAGACACAAATGTCTTTCTTAGGAGAAAAAGGGGTTCAGAGGTGTTAAGTGCCCATTCCCATTAAACTGCTGATAGTTTCCCTTTCTTGGAAAAGAGGTGGATAGCAATGGACTGAGTATGGAGCTGGGTGGGAAGCCAGTGAAGTCATTGGCATCAGCAGAATGAACAATGAATATCACTTCAGTGAAATGCTGGCAAAAGGAGATGAAAAGCTTGGGTGGATTTTCCCTTCCTGACATCCCTGGCCTTATCATCTCATGGTTTCTCTGAGCCAGCAACCACTGCAAGCTGGAAGAAGGGAATCCAGAGAGTGAAACTCCAGATAAGGAGAAACTGCAGCTCGTTTCTGATTCATATCTCCATAGGACCCCTAAAAAAATGTCCAGGACCATGCAAGGTATGAGTTAGAGTGAATATAACATGCTGACACTGCTGCATTTTTAGCCACCTTCTGTTGGCCCCAGAGCTCTCCAGGACCACCAGCTGAGGAGCTCTGATGAATGCAGAGAGGCTCAGAGATGCTCTTTGCCTACACATCCACCCTTTGAAGAAGTTGCATTGCCTGAAGTTGCAGCCTGATGGTTGAGGCTGACAGGTAGAGACTTGAGAGCAAGCTGTAAAATCAGATGCTGTTGGCTTTTAAATCAGGGTTTAGGAAGTTTATCCCCAGGCAGCATGGAAGGGAGGCTCCTGGAAGGGTGAAGCACAGTGAGGAGAGTGATTTGGGCCCTGGAGGAAGTGGGATGGGAGAGGTGGGAAGCTGTTCCTGGAGATAAGGAGATGCAGGGGGAGGCCACGCACAAGTGCTGGAGGTCCTGGCTTCCTCTGCTCTTCTGAGACTGAAATGGCTGCAGCAAAGGGAGAGAGAAGTTTGTGAATGTAGGGCTGGATGGGGAGGTGATGGGCACCCAAGAGGAGGGCAGCTGTAGTGCTGAGAGGGAGAAGGGGGTGGCTGTGGGACAACCCTTGGAGAGGAGCAGGACCCAGAGAACCCTTTGAGGTTTGTGGGACAGGTCCCGGGGAGGTGGCACTGGTTTCAAGTGGAAGAGGGGAGATTCAGGTTGGATCTGAGGAAGGAATTCTTTGGGGTGAGGGTGCTGAGCCCCTGGTTGCCCAAGGAAGCTGTGGCTGCCCCATCCCTGGCACTGTTGAAGGTTGGATGGGGCTTGGAGCACCCTGGGCTGTGGGAGGTGTCCCTGCCCATGGCAGGGGTGGCACTGGATGAGCTTGAAGGTCCCACCAACCCAAATTATTCCTAGGATTTCTTCACAAAGGGCAGTGGCTATTAGAGAGGAAAAGTTTGGGTAACTTGGGATCAGCAGGGATATTTTTGTAACATTTTTCCCATGCTTGCAGGATCTCAGTGTTGTGTCCCCATCATCTCCTGCATCTCCACCCTGTGTTTCAGGGGTGCCCGGTGCCAGATCCATGGTGGTACAAACCTGCAGACCTCCTCTTGCTGGAGGAATAACATCTTTTTATTGCCTTTGACTTGGGGGCTGCCTTTTGCAAGGAGAATGAACCAATAAGTGAAGACTAGAGGAAATCTTAATATCTCTCCTTCCAAAATAGCATTGGAGAAGAACTAAGATCTTTTAGCCTGAGGAACTTGGATAAATGGAGCAGGAGGTTGTTTGTTTTTTTTTTTTTATTCCCATCATAATTTATTATTTAATTTTTCTCCCGAGGTAAAAACTGGGAAATTTTTGTTACAGCCTTTTTTTATTTTTATTTTTTTTTATTTTATTTTATTTTTATTGCCCTCTCTGGTGCTATTCATACATTTTTCATGAAGAGCTTTGTAGGCTGCAAGTTTGCTCTGGGGATGAACACCCTCTGCTCCCAGGACACTGCCTGGGGGGTGAACTCTGCTGAAACATTTATGAGATCCCAGAAATGCAACAGGATCCCCTAAACCTGAGCAGACAGAAAGGAAGCTCAGCAGGGCACTACCTTGTTTATTTCTCAAGCACCCACTTTGGTTTTTTTCTCTCTAAGAATCCTGAATTATTTCCTTAGAGGTTCTGTCAGGGTGGGAGGATGGTTGCACTCGTTGCACTCTTGATGCTAAATCAGGGTTAAAGAAAACAAATTTGAAAGCCCCAAGAGATGGATCCTGGGCTCATTGGAAGCTGGAAGCTGACTGTGGGGTTTGTGTAAGCCATAAAGCTTCTCTGTTTGTTTTTATTTGTTGCTGGTGCTGTCACTGCCACCACTGAGCAGCTGCATCTCAGCTGTGCCTGGCACCATCTCTGGAACCAGAACTGGAGCTGGGACCTCTGATTCTAATTCTGGAGTTGTTGCCTCTGCCTGGTTGAACACAAGGGATGGGGACACTTCTTTGTGCTGGTAAAATGGAGTTCCACCATCCTGGAACATCCTCTGGAGTGGCTCATGGATGATTCCTTGACATCAAATCCTTCCCACAGCCAAAACTTCCAGCAGTCCACTGCTCCCTTTTCATGGAGAAGGGTCCTGCATGTGCCAGAAGCATGGGATCACAGAATCCCAGAGTGGTTTGGATTGGAAGGGACCTTTCAAGCTCATCCAGTCCAGCCCCCTGTAGTAAGCAGGGACATCTTCACTTAGATCAGGTTTTTCAGAGCCCCATCCAACCTGACCTGGAGTGTTTCCAGGAATGAAGCATCTCCCACCTCTCTGGGTAACCTGGGCCAGGGTTTTACCACCCTTAGAGTAAAAAAAGCTTCTTCTTAATAACTAGTTTGAAGCTCTCTCAATTTAAAGCCATCACCCCTTGTCGTCAAGCTACAAAGTCTGTCCCCACCTTTTTTGTAAGCCCTCTTTAAATACTGAAAGGGCACAACAAGGTGTCCCTTGAAGCCTTCTCTTCTCCAGGCTGAACAACTCCAACCCTCACAGCCTGGCTCCAGAGCAGAGCTGCTCCAGCAGCCCCTGGATCTCATGTATCAGATACAAATGTTCATTTTTTAATAAAAAACAGTCCCCAGCCCAGAGGAAGGAGTTTAGGTGCCTGTGATGGGTGGAGGAAGAGAAGACCTCTCCAGGTTCACGTCCGCTGGTGAACATCTATTTTTGGCCCCTGGAGATCCAACATTGTTTGCTCTGCTGGCACAGCAGGGATTTACTAAAAATAAAAAGGTATCCCCAGGAGAAGCTGCAAAAGCAGCTGTTTCCAGAGGCAGATGCCAATGTGGAGGTACCCAAGCTGAAAGCACAGCAAGAGAGCCCCATCAGGTCAAGTGAGCAGAGACTTAACCCAGATTTAGTGGTTTACTGTTGGACAAGATCTAGGTCAGGAGGATCCACCAAGGAACACCACCAGCAGCTTTTCCCCCCTTTTCCAAAGCACTCTCCTCTCCTCTTCCTTCCTTTTGGCAATTGTTAGGGGTCTCATTCAGCTTTTGCAGCCTTCAAAATGTGGAACAATGGTGGGACAGCAAAGCTCAGGAAGCTGGGGAGCAGGAAAAACAAGTTGACGTTGTGTCCTTTCCCAGCCATGCTGCCAGGCACCCCTTTCCCTTTGCTCCATCTCCAGGAAGTCTGACCTCTCCCTTGGGTGTTTTCCAGGCTCTTAATCTGCTTTTCCATCTCCCTGCATCCCAGGGAAATGCCGGGCTGCAGGTAACAGCCTGGTGCAATGCATCAGTGGTGCAAATTGTCTTCTTTTGTTGGATGAAAGAAGAATCCTTGGGGGTGGAATTGCACTAAAACCCTCTTTGGAGAAGATCCCTGTCCCTCCTCCTCTTTCATCATGGTCTTGCTGTGTTTCTGGAGCTCTGCAAGTCCCTGAGCAGGCATGTGAACACTTCCATGGGGATGGATCGTGGCTATCCTGGTCCTGGTCCCATGCCAAGGAGAAGATGGAAGGAAGCAGCACAGCTCCTGAGGTTTAAAGGATGGTGCTTGCTGCAGGGAAAGGCCATCAGGGACACCTTGTTAGGACACATCACCTTCCCTACATGAGCCCTGGATGCAGAGGGAGCCTGGGGAAGCTTTTTGGAGGCTGGAAGTCCATGGGCTTGGCCAGAGGCAACTGGTGGGAGCTCTGCAGGGAGCTTAAGCAGAGGACAAGAGAGGCAGGAGGAAAATGTTTGAGGGGATTCCTGGAGGGAAGCTGAAGGATTTCAGCCATGCTGACAAAGGGGCTTCTCCTTTTGGCACTTCCCATACTGATCCTGCCTTAGCAAGCTCATTTCATTGCATTTTCAAAGGGAGAGCTTGAGATGGAGGTGGTGCCAGCTCCCCATCAGCACCTGAGATGGGGCTGAGGGGCTTGGACTCATCTGGGCATCAAACTCGTCAGTGAGGGCAACTAAAATGCTTCATTGCACTTGGGTCATGGCCCGGAGTATTTATCTTGCCTACTTTTTGCTTGGTGCAAAGTCTAGTTTGTTTTTTGGAGGAAAAACAAAGAAAAGAAAATAACACTTTGGACAAGGTTCTCACCTGCACCGAGTCAAGAACCAGGTGGGTCTGAGCTCCCCGTGTGCCCCCACTGGCACTGGGGACACTGCCAAGCACAGAGGGGGTTATTTCCAGCAGCCCCCATCTCCATCACACCCCCCAGCTGCACATTTTGGGGTTTTTATGGCACAAGGCCCTTAAAATAAGATGCAGGAGAGTGGTCTTGGTCTCCACCAAGCACAGGGAGTTTGGCCACCACACATGAACGTTGAATTATTTTTTTTGGGGGGGAAAACATCACATGCTGAGAGCAGCAAGAACAAACTCAGGTTTTTCCTCAATGCTTACTCAACCTCCTGTCCTGCCAGGGAGCAGCTTTTTCCTCTCCCCTGGGGTCATGGTGATGGGGCAGGAGGATGCAGGAGAAGGATGTGCACCCCCCAGCCATGGGATGAGCAATTCATTGGTGTGAAGCCATGGGTCCCCCTCTACAGCTCATTAAATCCTGGATGTGGATCCATCATCTTGACTTTAATTAGAGATGTTTTGGAGGTGTTTGGGTGTTGGAACTAAAATTCTTCCTCTGGTATAATTTTTGGGGTTTTTTTTTTCCCTTTTTGGCACCCAGGCCCCAAGGGGTTGGTGGAAAGAGGCAATAATGGTAAAATAGGAAAAAATGGAAAAGTTGGGTTAAAATCCAGAACTTGGCACCTCTGAGCTGGGCTGGATGGAGGAGCTGAAAGAGGAGGGGATGTGGGCACCCCAAATTTATGGTGTAAAGGGAATAAACAGTTCTCATGAGTGTAGGTTTGGGGGTGCCTGGATGTGGCCAGCACCGTGGGGGTGATGGGATGATAAGAAAGGGGGGGGGGGGTATTTTTGGGGGGGTAGCATAGAGGGACCATAGGGGGCAGTGGGGGTGATGGTGACACTCCCAGAGGGGGTCACACTGTACTGGGGGTCCCTGTCACACCATCTCAAGGGGGTTCCAGGGGTCCCTATCACACCATCCCGGGGGTATCCCGGGGGTCTGTGTCACAAGGTCCTGGGGGGTTCTGGATGGGTCCTTGGGGGTCCCTGTCACACTGTCCTGGAGGGGTTTCAGGGGTCCCTGCCACACTGTCCCAGGGGGGTTCCAGGGGTCACACTGTTCCAGGGGGTCCTGGGGGTTCGTGTCACACTGTCCTGGGGATTCCGGGGGGTCCCGGGGGTCGGTGTCACACAGTCCTGGGGGGCTCCGGATGGGTCTCGGGGTGTCACATCGTCCCAGGGGCGTTCCGGGAGTCCGTGTCACATCGTCCCTGGGGCTGTCCCGGGGGTCCCCGTCACACCATCCCGGGGGGGTTCCGGAGGAGTTCGGGGAGGTTCTGACGGTGCCACGGCACAGCAGACGGGGGGGGTTGCGGTGGTTGGACGCGCCCATGGGCGCCGGGGGAGGGGGGATTGTGAAGCGCTGTGTGTGCGGGAGTGTGTGCGGGAGGCAGGCGTTGGACGAGCCCATCCCTTCCTAGGAGGGGGGGTTGGACCGCACACTGCTGCCTTCCCACCTCGCCATTCCCGGCAGGAAAATCCTTTCCATCCCGCATCCGCCGGAGAGAAGCGGAAGCTGGAGAGGAATCCGGAGTGGGCGGGGAAGGCTGCGGGGTTTTGTCTCCTTCCCTTTTCCTGCCCCTCCCGCAGTTCCTGAGGCGGGGAGCGGGGTGGTGTGTGCGGGGCGGAGCGGGGTGCGGAGCTGTCGGCTGCTCCCTCCTCCTCCTCCTCCTCCTCCTCCTCCTCCTCCTCCTCCTCCTCCTCCTCCTCCTCCTCCCTTCCCCGCTTTGCTGTCGCTATGGCGCTGTGCGGCCGCTCCGCGCTTCTGCTGCCGCCTCCGCGCCCCTCTCCGCGCCGCTCCCGGGCTGCTCAGCCCTTCGTCAGGTAACGGGGGGGGGTGTCAGGGCTGAGCCTTCCATTAGGGTGAGGGGTGCGGTGTGGGTTTGGAAGGGTTTTGGGGCTGCAGAGAGAAAAGGAGAGGGGGGGGGGTGTTGGGGGTTGGTGGGGTGGGGCCGGGGAGGTTGCTGGGGGGAACAGGGGATGGAGGGGAGGAGGTTGAAGGGGGTGTTGGAGTGGTTTGGGGGGAGTTGGTGTAGAGGGGTTGGGGTTTTTAAGGGTTTGGGGAGGGAGGAGATGGGGTGTTGGGGGAGCTGCGGGGAAATGGGGTGTGGAGGGTGGGAAGGGTATGGGGGGGGTTGGGAGGCGCTGAAGGAGGGCAGAGGGGTGGGGGGCGGTCAGGAGAGGGGGGGTTCGGGGGTTGTGGGGGGTGTTTAAGGGGGATTTGGAGTCATGAAGGAATTTTGGGGCATTAGGAGCAGCGTTGGAGGGGTGGGGGCATGGAGGGGGCTGGCTGTGAACCGCAGGTGGCGACTGGGAGAGGAGCGTTGGTGGCCTTGAGAGGATGGCGAGCGAGGGGCTGGCTTGACCTGGATTGAATCCTGAATCCTGTGTGGGAGGACAAAAAGAAGGATTTAAGAGAGCCTGGAGAGGGGATGGTCTGGGGTTGGTAGGGTTTAGGGTGCCGGGTTTAGTTAGGGAGGGGATGGATGCAGGGCTGCCCTGGGAGAAGGGGAAAAAAGGCTTGGGAAAGGTAGGAAAGCTTAATTAAGGTAGGGAGAGCAGAGATTCGGAATTGTGGAGAGAAAGGAGGTGGTGTGGGCACCTCTTGGGTGGCTTGTGGGGAAGGGCTTGAGGTATGGAGGCCAATAACGTTTTCTGAGGCTCGGAAACGTGGAGGATGGAGCTAGAGAAGAGATGGGGCGTGGGGATGTGTTAGATAATAACAGCATTTGGCTCCCTGGGAGCTCAGGTGTCAGCTCGGGTGTCCTTAGGCTGCTAGAGCTGCTATTAAAGCCTTAAGGTGTTCCCATGTGTGGGTATTAGGCTCCCAGGGTATTATCTGAAGTGTCTGAATATCGTAAAGAACAGCCCAGGAGCTGAAGGGCTTTGTAGCACAATCCAGGGAAATACTGGGTGAAGGCAGATAATAATAATATAATATAATATAATATATAGGGTGAAGGCATATATATATTATATATATAATATAATATAGGCTGAAGGCAGACAATAGAGTAGTTGGAAGTCAATTGCATGTAAATTTCACCCAAACACTTGACCAAGCTACCAGGGTAATGAGGCAGGGGTTGTGTTTGCTGTAGGTTTGTCCAAGTCTGTGATTATTTGGGATGGGAAGGGAATGAAGGCATTTTCACTCTGCAGACAATACACCCCTGAAATGGGAAATTCTGCAGTGTGAGAGAGAAATGGAGGTTGTTGCTTGAAATACAGGAACATGGCTGTTCTGGAGTGGTTATGTTCCTTCTCTGCCTGAAACTGAGTTGGGCAGAACAGGGAAGGAAAAAACGATCTTTTCAGAGAATTTTTTTTTTCACTGAATACATAAATCTTACTTGTGTAGAGCTTAGGGTTTGTATATAGCTGGAGAGTATCTCAACACTCAGTGACCAAGCCCCAAGATGGTAAAAAAGCCAAGCTGAAAGAGAAAATGGTTTCCACTCTCTTTCTGAGTGAATTTTGTAATCTGAGATCCTGTTTTAGAGTAGTCATGAGAACATCCAGACTTTCTGTGAACATCTGCAAGCTTTTGAGCTCCACTGGGAGATGCAGACAGCATCTGTGATTTGGCATGTTTGCAGGAGGCATGGCATCCGTTCATCTTTTTCCTCCTCAACATTCATTCTGGTGCAGTTTTTATGTTGTTTTTTTTTTTTTTTTTCCCCAGGCCAGATGGGAGCAGAGAGGCCAGTGTCTGCAATAAATTTCCCAAGCAGTCAGCAGATAGCAGGCAGTTCATAAAAATAACTTAAAACAAAACAATCCCTCACCCTCCACCCCCAAGTCCCAAACAGGAATGGAAAAATTCTTAAGACTATATAAAGACTAGAGAAATGGCCAGAGATAATTCTTGGAGTTCTTCCACATACTTCAGAGTTCTGGTCTGGTGTTGGGAGCTGGCATTTACCCTGTGAACCCTCAGCATTGTAACAACAAAAGGTTAAAAATGCTTTTGGAAACAAACAAACAAAAGAAAAATCCCTTAAGGAAGTGATAAGTATTGCCCAAAAAAAGGGGATGGCTTTTCAGAGGGTGATGTCACCTATCATATGTCTGTGCTTAGTGGCAAATGAGTCTTTTCCTTGAGGATAGATGCATTTCTGAACAAAATTTCTGTGAGGTGCTTTGGTTAAATATCCCCATCAGAAATCAAGGTAAATTGGTTCTGTTTGGTAGAGTTTTGCATTACCTTGATGTAAAACAGAGGCAGCAGATTTCCAGTGTTAATTACCCATGTTGGTAACATAATACAGACAAATTCTCACTCTGTCTCTAAGTAGGGAAATGCAGAATGAGTGCTTGGGTCCATTTTTATCTTGTCTCTCTCTGTCTGCCTCGTATTAGCATCCTCTGAACCATTCTGCTTTTAATTTTGTCGTGGTTAAGTCTGTGGCTTTTTTTCCTCCAGCTTCAGAGGAGCAGTCAGTGGGGTGTTTGGAAGCCCAGTGGTGCAGGGAGGAAAGAGTTGTTGTGGTTTCTCAACCAGTTTTAGCAGGAGATGGATCTGAGTCCAGATTTGAACAGTTTGTAGCTATGTGGTCCTTAGGTTATTGTGCCCAGGTTCAGGGTTTGGTAATAGCACAGTTTCACTGCAGGTTTTGGGTTTTTTTTTTTAAGGATTGTGCTGAGTTTTAGCCATGCAAAGAGAGAGCTGATTTAATTTGCTGATGGACAGGATGGAAAAAAAAAATATGGGTGGCTTTCTGCCAAGTTAGGGAAGGAAGGGTCTGGAAGTGCTAGGCTGTGGCCAGCCTTTAGAGGGATGTGAATCCATATGGTTGCTGGGAATAGAAAGGTAAAATAAATGCTTGGGAAGGAGAAGGTGCCAAGGAGAGGAGCAGATCTGTGGCATTAACTGAGCTGCCTGTGGAGCTTCAGCTGAAGTCACCAAAGCATCTGGCTTTGAGCTTTGTGGCTGCAGTGCTTGTGGTCCAGAAATGGGCTCTGAAAGGAAAGCCTTTGGCCACTGGAGCTTAACTGCTGATTTCTGGTCTTTGGGATCAAATTAATTGCTGGCAGAGTGGTTGCACTTCCCAGCCTTTTCATTTTATCTTTTTTTTTGGGGGTGAGGGAATGCCTGGCATCCTTTAACACACTGCAGATAAAGTAAAACCACAGAGCTGGTGTTTGTAAATCAATTTTTTAAACAGAGGAGGTGTCAAGGCTTCAAGGTCTGAGTGGCACGTGGGTGTGTGTAGGTGATGGGCACCCCATCATTTAATTGCAGCCCCAGAATTTCACTTTATTTCCAGCCTCTGAGCTGATGTGGGGGTCCAGTCTGTGAGTTACTCCCACTAAACACGTGTGCTGAAGGGTTTGCACCATCCAGTGTGGTTACAGAAAATCCCAGGAGGAGTCTGGATGTGATTTTTAATAAATTGAGCTACTGTTCAGATGTGCTGAAGAGCCTCATCCAGCTTGTAATCTGCAGCCAGCATCACAGAGTCCCAAGTGTTCAGTGAGGAGAGATTGGTGCTTGTTCCTACATGCTTTGAGGTCTAGGATTACAGAATTAAATATTCCTTTCCAGTTGAAGTCAAGAAGCAAAGAATCCTGTAAAATGTGGAGTTGAAATTTCTTCCTTTACGTCCAGTTTTAATATTTGCTGCTTCCTGAGTTGCTAAACATGTCAGGTGTTGTTCAGGAGCTCCCACCTACAGTCAAGTTCCCTGTGTTCATTATATTGAGAATAGCTGGAAAATTGTCCTGTATTTTAAGGTGAACAAATGACATTGTCCTGTGTGAGTGCCAAGCAATAAACCAGAGTTATTTTGGTGAGCTAAGAGAACCAAACAAGCAGAGAAAACCTGGTGTTGTTCTAGCTAGATCCTCAATTTCAAGTCAATTGATTTTGAAACTTGCAACATTCTGGGAGTCTTTAACTCAGTCTGACTTCTTGTTTCTCTTTTCACCAATAGGGAGATGGTGATAATGGCAGACTGTGAGAAAGGCAGGGAAATCCCATGCTCTAATATAAGCAGACAGTAATAAGATTTCTGGTAGTATTTGTGAGGTCAACAGAAGGCCCATGAAAAATTAACTTGATTTTTTTTTTTTTCCAGTCGGTAGAGTGGAAACAGATGGTAGCATCAGCAAGTCAACAAGAAGTGAGATCAGGGGAAAAAATAGAGATAAATCGATTTAGGTTTTTTAAATCAAGCCCTTAAAGTTACAAACCAGTGGGTTTTTAACCCTGAAGATGTCAATGTGAGGATTTGCACAACCTTGCCAGGGGTGTCTCTGATTTTTCCCTTGGGTCGCTGCTGTCCAGGAAAGCTCTGGCAGGTGGGGGGTTTGGAAGGCTGCTTTGCCTTTGTGGGGGAGGAGCATCACATCTGCCAACATGCAGCAAAACCTCCTCCCCACACTAACACCCCATCCTTTGGGAGCTGGAGTGCACATTAAGCACATCCCCAGCTGGATGGGGAGACAGCCAGAGGGAATCAATGGGGAACCGATCGCGGATCGATCATCGCCGCTGGGTCCCAACATCAGCTTGGTGCTCTGAATAAACTCAGCTAGCAACCAGGGGTGGAGGAAAAAAATAGGAAAAACAGGAATAAAATGAAAATATTGGGTGGCATTATTTAAAAGCAAAAAACTCCTGGTTTTTTTTCCAATTGGGAGAAACGGGGTGGTTAAAATTCTCTCTCTGTTTGCCGGCGCCCAGAGAGCCTCCTCTGTTCCTGAGCTGTGACAGGCTGGGCTGTTATAAAGCAAGGGACTTTGCATAATTAGTATGAAGACATGTGAACAGATGAGCACTAATTCTTCGAAGTTAATGACTGTCAATTATCTTCCCCTTTTCTTTGGATATAGTCCAAGAGCAGCAGAATATCAAGCGCCTCGTGGTGAAGGTTCCTAATTGGCCCCAGCACACTTTTATTGCCAGATGCCACCCCAAAATGTTGCTTTGCTTTCTGACCTCCTTTCATCAGCAGTCAGATCAGCTTGCTGATGGTTGAAAGCTTTTTTTTTTTTTTTTTTTAATTCCTGGGCTGGAGTTTGTTTGTCTCCATAAGCTGATATGACTTGACACATGGCTTCAAGATTGTTAGAGCAAATACAAAGGCAGCAAGAAGGGTGAGACTGCTCCTTGCAGCACTCTGGGCTCTTTTATGATGTAGAAACCAGATAATCTGTTCAAAACAACATATTGGAAAAAAAATCTCACTTTGCCTGCTTCAACTTCTAAAGCAGGCTGGTTCTCTGTGGCTCTCTCGTTGGAATAAACCAAGTTTGAGCCTCATTGAGGTCTGGGAATTTGGGGTTTCCTGAGAAGGGCATGTGATTATTTTTTTTAACACACCTAGTGCTGATTTTCCATCATAAAGCTACTGTAAAATCAAGTTCCCAACGTGGACAAAGCCACATCTTCCAGGAAAGTGTTCTGGAGCCTCGAGGGTGATGTTGTGTAGAGAGGATTCTTCTGTGCTTCTGTTTGAAATTGTGTTACTCTGGTAAAATAAAAAGGAGTAAAAAGTCAGTACTCTTGCTCGGGTGCTTGCTTTGGAGTTGGGAAAAGCCAAGCAGTTGTGTTCCCATGGCAGTTTCTTTGTTTTTGTCAGATGACTCTAATGTGAAATGAGAGAAAATGCCAGTTTTTCCCCTCTGACTCTATCCACAGTTTAGCCTGGATTGTTTAAAAGCATGTAGTAAGAATTCTATTTATTCTCCTCAGTATTTCTGATTAATGTCTGGATTCAGACACAGAAACCTTCTGTTTTAGTGGCAGCCTTTGGATGTACTGATTTACACACACTTCAAATGACGTTGGAAATGTTTCCATGAAGAAGATTTTTCAAAGATTTCTTTCACAGAAACCACTTCTTTAAATGGGGAGAGGAAAAACTTGCTGCTTGAGGCATTTGAAGATGATTTAAGATTGAAATAAACATCTTTAGGGTCATACAGCTCATTACAAAATAACAAACATATAATTTGCTTTCTGCCTTTCTTTTTCTTTCATGTCAGGACTGTCTCCTGCAGGAAATGTGGCAGTGGCATTCAGCTTTGCTTGGCACATGTTTCCTAGCAGCTTAATCTGAGAATTTATTCTGCTCTGAGGGATGCACCAGGGTTGTTAGAGCTATGAAAGATACTGCAAGTAGTTTTAGGAGAGTAAAACCCCTGACCTTAAACCAAACCTTGAGTGGGGGAAAAAAATCAAGCAACTCAGAACGAACATAAGTGCTTTCCTCTTCCTCTTCCCCTCATCCACCCAACTTCCTAGACCAGATCAAAATAGTTTCACAGGGTTGAAGACACCAAAAAATGTTTATTTTGCTTTATTCTGGTCCTGTTACACAAGCTCATTACAGAGGTTTTTCTTTTCAGGTGATAAATGTATTCAATAAGGGCTCCTTTTTGCTGAAGTTGTTAGTGTGAAGCAAAACTAAAAGCTTATTAAAGGGATAACTTGCCTTTTATCATATATTATAATGTTAAAAATATATTTCCTAGTAAATGGGAAGTCACAAGTTACAAGGAGTTTACCTGCTTGTTCTTTGTCAGATTGAGTCCTACCCTTTAATCTCTTTTAAAGTGTTCAGTTTAGTGGAAAAAACCTGATAGTAAAGTCAAGGTATGTGTGAATTCTGTGTTTATGATGCTTGAGAGGTTTTAAAACCAATCCAGACAAACCTGTTTTTGGCTGGAGAATCCCTTAAATTTGCTTTTAGCAGGGGAGTTGAACACAAATGGACAGAGTTCTGCATCTTGTTCCTGCAAGGTGTTTATTGAAAACCCTTGTGCCTCCAGTTTGGAAGCATTCTTAGTGTTTTTTATTATTTTTTTTTTCTGATGACAGTTTCTTTTCTCAGTCTGAGCAGCAGCAGGAAGATGCATCCTTTGATATGGGAAATGTTTTAATAAAAGTCAGTCTGGAAGCTGCTTCTGTCATTACACAACTTTTGGGGCATTCTCCCACTCATTTCAGTGTCCTTCAGGCAGCATAAATTTCTCTTAAATTGTCCTTTGCAGACAGGTTCAGAAAGATTTCTGGTTCCACATGGGTTGTACCTAAAGTTGCTTCCATTTTAGTGGTTCACAGAGGCTTGAGCAGTTCCTGCCTGCAGCTGGGCCTGAGCCTTGTTTCCATGCTAACAAATGTTTGTACCCAAAGTGAGAAGTTGAGCATTTTTTTCTGCTCTTGTGACATGGAAATATGTAAATAATAAATAAATAAAAAAAAATACACAATAAAAAAATGAGCATCTTGCTGTAGTGGATCATCTCTCACCTAAGGACTTCAGGGTCTTGTTTAGTGATGGGACAGAAGTCTTCCAGAAGATGATACCAAGCCTTAAGTCTGGCTAGCTTTGAGATTCAGTTTTAGGTTAGGTTTTAAACAACTAGGAATTAGAAATTGCTAAATTGTGTGGCATAAAGTTCAGTGTTTCCCATAGCATCACCTACATGGGCAAGAACGTTTGAGAGTCATGCTGAGTTATAGGTGATATTGGTAGGGCTGCTTTCCTGGGGCTGGAAATGTAAAAAAGAATTGTAAAGAGGATAAAGAGAGACCTGAGTAGGTGTTTGTGCCGTTATCAGTGGCTTTAATCCAGTGACTGGATCAAAGGAGGTCCAAAGGAGGGCAACCAGGCTGGTGAAGGGACTCGAGCACAGACCCTATGAGGAGAGGCTGAGAGAGCTGGGGGTGTTGAGGCTGGAGAAGAGGAGGCTCAGGGGAGACCTCATCACTCTCTACAACTCCCTGAAAGGAGGTTGGAGCCAGGGGGGGGTTGGGCTCTTTTCCCAGGCAACTCTCAGCAAGACAAGAGGGCAGGGTCTCAAGTTGTGCCAGGGGAAGTTTAGGTTGGAGATTAGAAAGAATTTCTTTCTGGAGAGGGTGATCAGGCATTGGAATGGGCTGCCCAGGGAAGTAGTGGATTCTCCGTGTCTGGAGATATTTAAAAAGAGACTGGATGTGGCACTGAGTGCCATGGTCTACCAACCACAACGGTGGTAAAAGGGTTGGACTTGATCTCTGAGGTCCCTTCCAACCCAGCCAATTCTATGATTCTATGAAAATATCCAGACAGACAGCCAGGGGACTGTGAGACAGTTCAGCATAGGATGTGAAGTGGGAAGGTTCAGGCAAATGGAATAATTGAGGGATTCAGAACTGCAACAGGCAGCCTGGAATTAGGAGAAGATAAAAGTGGAGTGTTTGCACTCCTTATGTACTTGCTCTGAAATTTCCTTCTAATGTCTGCTCCTTAATGTGGATGTTTGAGTTGCACTCCAGTGAGCTCTGCTGCAAACCTTTCCTGTTCATTCTGGCTTTTCAGGTAAAGTAGAGCATGATAATTGTAGTGTTACCGAAAAGTTCTCTTTGCTTTTTGCTGGGCTTAAGTGACTATGAAAATAGGAATTCTTGTTTATTTGAGCAGCTCAGAAATGGAGCTCTGTTACAGTGTTGCTGTAAGAGCCATTGGTTTCCTGGAGCTGAAGAGCTCAGCTATGTAAACAAGGCTCTAAACAAGAAAATATAGTTATACCAGCAGGGAAATTTCTTGCCTTTTATCTGTATTAGAACAAGCAACAAGCTCACAAAATGTAACTTAGAAGCATTTATTACTTATGCTTAGAAGCATAAATTCTCTTCCTCTCGGTGTGGCTATTCTAGCTGAATTCTTTTGCCTAAAGATGCAGTTGGACAACTAAATAAAACTTTATATTAAAATTCATTTTGATTCTTGCCAAGACTTGGTGTTGTTTCATTTCTTTCTCATCTAGATTATCATTATTCTTCATCTTTTCATCTAGATTATCAAAGATAATACTTCAGGCTTATAATTTGCTCGAGCATTTTAGACAAATGTCAGGGTTTTATTACACAAGTCATGAGAAAGGCAAAGTGCCTGTTATGAAAATAACCTAGAGATTGCTTTGGGTAGAGAGGAGGAAAAGTTCCTGCTTTTATCATTTGCATTAAGTATAATTCATTTACATTTTTGACTGAGTTGTGGTTAACTTTCTGACTGGTGGAACTTCAGTTTAAGTTGTCTTGCAGGAAAAAAAAATCCTTCTATAAAAGTGCCCTTTTCTGGAGCTCAGCTTTTTTTTTGTGTGTGTGTCTATGGTCTGGAGTTGACCTTTTTTTTGTTTTTTGCCCTTATTCTGCAGTTACAGAGGGTTCAAACAGCCTGATGGTGCTGGGGATGCTGAGACTCCTCTCTTGCATCCTCCTCCCTTCCCTTGTCCCAACCTGAGCATCACCTGCCCTGGGTTGCTTTGCTCTCTGCTAGGAAAAGGAATATTTCTGGCCTGAGGAAGAACTTAAAGGTTTTGGCTAGAGGTTAAAGATTAACAGAGCACTTGGGTAGAAGGGGTAGTTACAGATTCTGGTCTCCTCTCAGGGCTCTCTACTTTCATTGGAGAAAAATAAATAAACTGGGGCTGGTTTGATGGAAGATTTACAACGTGTTTCAAACAACAGCTACACAAGTTGAACTACTCCTGCTTAGTTTGTATAATAAAAAGCTAGGTCAACTCTTCAGCCTGCCAAATGTGAGCACTTCAAAACACTGACCTGAAGGAGGGATTTTTATTTTTATTTTATTTTTCTTTTGCAGCTGCAGCCGCCTCAGAAACATTCAGAGTATCCTGACACAGAGCAGCAAATCTCAACCAGATGGAATCCTTTGCATTTTAGGTTAGTTTTGCTATTTTTTTTTTTCTTTCCCTTCTCTTTGTTCTCTGTACTGTGTAGCAAAGTTACCATGAGGTTCAGAAAGATGAAGACCCTCAGAGCCCTGTTTCAGGGCTGTCTCATAGTCCCACTGTTTTCTCCCTAAATAATTTCTGGGCATATTTACTGATTTCAGGCAAACTTGCTCCAACAGGAGCAATGAGACTGCTTTTATTGTGAAAATGAAGTGGCTGGAGAGAAGACAGAATCTCAGTTAATGTCCAAACTGAAGGAAAGATGGGGAGAATCTAATCCCTGTCAATTTGGAGTAAAGATTCAGCTGTCTGGGCAGCTTGTGTTTTCCAGCTGGTGCTTGGCATAGAAGCTCAAGGCTGATGTTGTTGCAGATGGTTTCCCTGGGTAGGGGAAATGAAAGGGATCAGAAGATGCTGAGGTTGTGGAAATGAAGAGCAGAGGAGCACTGAAATTAGGGATTGAGAGATACAAAGCTCTGGAGGGTGGTGGCTGAGGACAGGCTTGGCTTATGAGAGAGATAGGAAGGGGGAGAATAATCAGGAAACTGCCAGAATTAATAAAACCTGAATTGAAGGGGTGGGAGGTCTGGCCTCAGGAGAGGTAATTCAGAATTCACTTAAAGGCTGGCATGAGAAACCTGAGAAGCAGTTACAAGTTAAATGCATGTGGCTGCAGTGCTTGGTTTCTTCTGGGGCTGGGAGAAAAGGGTGATTGGAAGTAAAAGTGACATGTGCAAGTGTGCTGGAGGAAAAGAACAGGTTTCTTTGTGCTGCTTGAATATAATTTCTGTGAGTAATATTGACTCGTGTTTCCTAGTGTATAATCAGCATCAAGGTACCAAAGGAAAAGTTCAGGAATGATGATGGAACAGGACTAGGTGCCATTGTTTTAAGTAATTTATTAATAGAGACAGAAATCTAATGCAGCCCTAATGATGTTTTGTGTAGGAAGGCTGGAGAGGGACTGTGTGCAAGGGCCTGGAGTGATGGAACAAGGGGTAATGGTTAGAAATTGAAAAGGAAGTTTAGATTGGATGTTAGGAACAAGTTCTTCACCATGAGGGTGGTGGAACAATGGACCAGGCTGCCCAGGGAGGTGGTTGAGGCTTCATCCCTGGAGATATTCAAGGTGAGGCTCTGATCTGGTTGATGGTGTCCCTGCTGAGTGCAGGGGTTGGACTGGGTGACCTTTGAGGTCTCCTGCAACCCAAATTACTCTGGATTCCATAACGGGCTTGCATTAAGAAATCAAACAACACTGTTAAATTATGGGGTTGTTTTTTTTTTAGTGGTGTAGCAAGAAAACTTGCAGAAGCTCCTTTACTGAATCAGAACAAAACTTGTAAATGTGTATAACCTAGTTTTCAAACTCCATAACATGACTTCCTATCCCACATCCTTTAGGGTAAGAGTTTAGAAGCCTTTGGCTACCTAGTGACTGGTCTGTAAGGTCACTGTGTCATCCTTCCAGTGAAACTTAGACAGGATAAAGTACTTGTTTTTTGCCTTAGCCAGGCTAATTTCATAAATTTGCTCAAATTATGTCATTTTACCATTGAACTGCAGTGTTTCTTGGCTCCAATTAACTCTGAAGCTTCAGGAAGTACCAAGCAAAGAGGAGTCACTCCCAGCCTTAGGGGAAACTTTGCAGGCAGAAGGAATTGCTTGGTGTAATCCTCTGTGAAATGTGAAGTATTTAAGCCCATAGCTCTTAGTAAATAAGCATTTCTGTTGTGGAAATATAGGTGGTGTGTTTTGTGGGGAGATCTCTGCTCTGCCCTAATCTCTTTCAGTGCCCACAATGGGGGTGTTGTTGTCTGATCTGACCTGTGCAATGCAGCCTGCTGGATTTCTCACATAACTTCTGGTTAAGAAGAATAAATCCATTAAATCTGTCTTCAGACACGAGGCTCAGATGACAAAAAATAGGTAGTCTTACATTTTAAGTCCTGTTGGATTGTCTGGAAAGCAGATACCCATGTTTTGTGGGTTTTTTTACATGTTATATTTCACTTGGCTGTCTGTAATCACTTAGACTTAATGTATTTCCCTCCCCCCAACTTCAGTTTTACATGCTGGGCTGTGAGATAAAAGCAATATAAACTTTCATGGCTCAGCTTCAAGTCCATTAATATTTATACTGAAATTAAAAACTGTTTTGTGAGGTTCTGAAGAGAGATGAGAACTGAGAAATTACTGCTACAATTATTGAAATGTAGTTAGAGCTGATTCTTGAAAAGAATCCTGCCTTCTTAAAGTGGTTGAAAGGGAGCATTTCTGCCTTCTTTGCTGGGGAGAAAAGGCATCACAATTGGTAGGAAAAAGGAATTTCTAGGTTGGTATCTTGGTTATCTTAAGAAATGTCCATTTGGAGTGTGTTGCTGTTAGAGCTGCTAAGAGAAGGGTGTATCCAACTACTTAAAAATGGTTTAGAGTATAATTTAACAGTGGTGTTTCTGGCATCTCACCTTTCAACAGGGATTTTCAGCTCAGGGTTAAGTTGATCTGGTTTCTGTTTTACTTTCTGTAGGGTATGTCTACAAATCTGACTGGAGTTGAAGCTGTTCTTGTAGCTCCAAGTGTTTCAGAGTTCAGCACAGCCAAGCTATAATTTGTACAGATCTTGCTGTTTACTTTTTATCCTCCCTTCAGAGGACAGGAATACTTTAGAGCTTGGATCAGTGATTTTAAAGTTTATTTTCTCTTGGTTCTGCTCACATATTCCTACTTTTTTGATCTTTTTCTTCTTCCAGTATATCCATCCTACACAGACCTCACACCTTAGGGTGTGAGAAAAACTTGATCATTTAGTAGATTGCACTGGTTGTTCATCCCTTTCCCAATAGGGATGTTTTTTAATAATTATTGTGCCACTTCTCTTAGATGACAGTTCCACAACTACATTTTTGGGGGGGACAAGTGTCTAAAGGTGACTTCTCCATTCCTCCTCACCTTCCTGCTCCCTCCCTGGCATCCCTGCAACCCCAAATGTGTCATGGACCAACTCTTCTTCCTTTGCTACTCCAGGATGTGTCAGAAGTGGATGGCTGGGACAAAAAGGACTTTTTTTTTTTTACCTAGAGGCTGTGTTTGTGTCAGCAGCTGTGTGGTTGCAGGTAGGAGGGATGACTGAGCTGAATTCTTTTTGCTGTGCAGCAGAGGAGCTGCAGCCTGGCCCTAGGCTGCTCCCCTTCCCTTTCCTCTCTTTCCTCCCCACATGGCTTTTACATCAGTGGTGGCTGATCCCTTGCAGCCACTTCATTTTACTGAGCAGGCAGCTGATTATTTTTTCTTCTCCCTGCTTAGCCAGACCACTTTTCTGCCAATTTAGCAAAGTGAAACACAGAAGTGAGGTCAGAGAAGTCCTGACTGCAGGAGAAGGAGCAGGGATGGCTCTTGGGCAGCAGGGAGATGCTGGGGACTGAATTATTGCCCCACTCCAGCCTTGTGACAAGTTGGGGACAGGCAGGGAGTTCAGTAGCTCCCAGCTCAGCTGGAGACAGGCGTGGGGGTTTCCTAATTAATAACTTTCCCCATTGTTCTGTTGCAGAGGCTTTCTGGAGGTATCTCATCCTTGGCATTGTTTCATTTCCTGTTTATTTTCCTCTGGTTATATCTCTTCATTTAACTCCATGTGTTTCTGGATAATAATATAATAAAGTAGAATAAAGTATTATTAAAGTCTCAGTTTGAAAGGTCCTGTAAATAACTGGAACTGTAAATAACTTGAAAAATCAACCAGCCACACAAACCCCTGCAGAGTTCATGGTTTTATGGGAAGTTAATGCCTGGCAGGGCTCTGCAAGCCATAAATTCCCACTTGTCCTCTCTTAGAAGAGTTCAGCTTATCAGCTGCCCCCCTGAAAATCTTTTTGTCTATTTTACCTGGTGTTTAGCTTTGAATCTTCTTTGCTTCAAGCCTGAGGAGTTGGTGCATGCAGACAAAACCTCAAACTCCTACAGCAGTTGGTGACATTTTTTTTTTCTCCTTTTTCTCCTGCTCTTTCAGACTTTCCACTAATCTGTTCCTTTTTCTCCTTCACTCTTACCCTGAGCACACCACTTTGGATCTGTAGGTTTTGGAGACCCAGGCAAGGAGTTTGATAAGAAAATCCAAATGCCTTTTTTATCCATGCTGTTGGAGGTGCCTTTTGCCATGGTAGTGATGTTTGCTTGTGAAACACAAGCAATGCTGCTTGTGAAGGGACTGTCAGAACCCCTGCTTTCTGCCAGATTATTGCTCATCTGATTGCCTCCAAAAATTGCCAAGTAGTCAGGGAAAGAGATGATTTTCAGGTAGCTTTCTGAGGCTGTAACTGGTTTCAAGGAGACTGCTTGCCTGTAAACACAGTTCCCCAGAACAATGGGATGGATGCTTCCTGGAATTAAGTCTCCACACTTGGTTGTCATTAAAATCCCACTTAAAGATGGGGGGTTTGGCACCAATATTGGTGTGTTGAGTCATGCTGAGGTTTAGATGATATTGGTAGGGCTGCTTTCATGGGGCTGGAAAGGTAAAAAAATTGTCAAGAGGATAAAGAGAGACAGTGTGTTCTCTTCTCCTCCTTCTTTTGTGCCCACTCTGAGTTGCCAGATCCAGGGCAGTCTCTGCAGAAAATGACTGGCACAGAATAGAGGAAATCTCACAGCAGGAAGGGGAAGGGAAGAAGTGACTGGGTCTGAACATTTTTATAGCTGAATCTTAACTGATGCCATGGCCTGAGTGGAAGATTGACTGCTGAGATCCCTCGGTATTCCCTGTGTCAAGGGGAGCTTTCTAACCCCCAGAATTGTGACTCAATTTGAGAAGGTTTTATAGATCTCTGAATGGGAGATGAGGACTAGAAGTTAGCAGAGGAATGAGGATTCGAAGGTTATGGTAGAAAGGCTTTTTGAGGGGTCAGAAAGCTTTCCCCTTTCCCTACAGAGTTGAAGGAATGCTGTGATGGGTTGTGCTAAATGCTGCTGAGGTTTTTCTCACATCCTAAGGGCAAGAGGTCTGTGTAGGATGGATGCAGCTCCTCTGCTGCACAGCAAAAAGAATTCAGCTCAGTCATCCCTCCTACCTGCAACCACACAGCTGCTGACACAAACACAGCCTCTAGGTAAAAAAAAAAAAAAGCCCTTTTTGTCCCAGCCATCCACTTCTGACACATCCTGGAGTAACAAAGAAAGAAGAGTTGGTCCATGACACATTTGGAGCTGCAGGGATGCCAGGGAGGGAGCAGGAAGGTGAGGAGGAATGGAGAAGTCACCTTTAGACACTTGTCCCCCCCAAAAATGTAGTTGTGGAACTGTCATCTAAAAGAAGTGGTATAATAATTATTAAAAAACATCCCTATTGGGAAAGGGATGAACAACCAGTGCAATCTACTAAATGATCAAGTTTTTCTCACACCCTAAGGTGTGAGGTCTGTGTAGGATGGATATACTGGAAGAAGAAAAAGATCAAAAAAGTAGGAATACGTGAGCAGAATCAAGAGAAAATAAACTTTAAAAGTCACTGCTCCAAGCTCTAAAGTATTCCTGTCCTCTGAAGAGAGGATAAAAAGTAAACAGCAAGATCTGGAAAAATTTTAGCTGTGCTGTGTTACTGCTGGTAATCGTGGAGCCATGAGCAGGACTGCAGAGGTTCAGGGCTTTAACACACCTTGAACTGATGGAGTTTTATTGCTTCTGTAGCCTGAGAGAGCATCAGGTACCTTGGAATAAATGGGAGCTTTCCAAAGGCCAAAGCTGCTAAATAAACAAGGGAATTTATTAAGCTGAGGGATTCAGGAGCTGGATGCAGGCATGTCCAGTTTAAAAAGCTGAAGCATGAATTATAAAACCAAAAAGAAATGTAATTTGCTCCAATTTGTGGTGTTCAGGGGACTCTTGAGGAGCTGGGTTTCCGATGCAAGGCTTGAAAGCCAGACATCCAGGCTGTGTTGTTCCATTATCAGGGCACTGATCTCTGCTTTGGACAGGGCTAACAAATCTTTGTTTATTGGCAGCCTTCCTACTGTATCCTAATATAACTTGGTAGGAAAACTTGACATCAGTGTTTATGAGAAATTTGGGGCTGGTTGAGACTCTTTAAAGTGTGGATGTCAAGGATGTTGCTTCCTGCATCATTTTGCTGGTGGAGAAAACTTGATTTATTACAGTAAAATTAGGAATTAGCACTCTGTCTTCCAGAGAGATGAAAATACTTCTGAAATCTGTGCCTTGTTTCCTTTTTTCTTTGTTTTCTTTTTTTTTTTCCCTTCTCTCTCTCCCCATACTGCAGATCTTCAATTATTTTCATTGTATTTTCCCAGTGACCAGAAGAAGCTTCCTCTGAAAGCTGTCCTTACACTGTCTATTTTGTCAAAATATCTTTTCATGATATGTTTGAAGCCTGCAGTGGCTTTCTGGTGACTCAGGGGTTGCAGTATAATTCTGATAAGATAATGTTTAATCATGTATTCTAAAGCAGGAGATTTAGGTCACAGGATTAGTTCGTTAGGAAGCTTCAATCAAGAACATATTAATTAGAATGCATCCTGAGCACAGGCAGATGTTTGGGTTTGAATCACTAGATAAAACTCAACTTTTGATGGTGCAGAGCACTGCAGAAAACTGGAGTTATTTAATTTTTTTTAAAGAAATCCTGTGGATTTAGGTCAAGAGAGAGATGTCAGCATGTGGCAATGAACTGCCAGAAACTTCTTTTACCCAACTCTGTTTTGCCAGCATGTTCAATGGGCATAAGTGCTCACTGACAATGTGAGGAGTTAATACTCTTGTTTTAAAGTTATTTTAGTAGGGAAAAACCCAAACTTTTCAGGTGTACAGTGTTAGGACACAGAACACTTCACATGTGGGGTTGGTTTGTGTTTTGTTTTTTTTTTTTTTGCAGGAATAGACAGTCGGTACAATGAAGGTTGCAGGGAACTGGCAAACTATCTGCTTTTTGGCTTGTATAACCAGAATAACAATGACTTTGAAAGATCTGGGTTTCCTGAAGAGGTTCTTGATGGTGAGTAAAGTACTCAGCTTTTTTTACCTATTCTTCAGTCTTTCTGGAGGGTGGGTGAGCAGCATTAGGAACACACCTCAACAAAATCAAGTCAGTAAATCTCTTAATTCTGTATCTACACCTGAAACAGCTCTTAAAAACACTGCTGAAGAACTCTTGGTTTTAAACACATTTTAAAGGTGTCTCCCCTTCACTGTTTCCCCCAAATCTTCTAAACAACCACAGCCCCCATTAGGAGAAGTCATGGTACTTGTGTCCCTCTGTTATCACTGACCCTGTGATCACCCCTCCAGAGTTCTTAAATAATTGATTTCTTTTCCCTTTAACATATTATCTCACTGATGTGATACTTGGAGGGTGGCCAGCCACCAAGAGCATCAATTATTATCCCCTTCTTTGCAAGAAATGTTGAATATCTACACCATGAGCCTCAGTGCTGGCCTTTAGTCCAAGCAACCTTCTGATGTAATATCAGGCAAGAGCAGCTCTGGTTCCCAGCTCTGGAAGGACTCATCTCTGACCCTCTTGGCTTTTCAGAGGACAGGCTGATGCAAGTTCCATGCAAGCCTTCAGAATAAACCCATAATTGTTCTGAAGAGTTAAGAAGTGCTGTTGTACTTGGAGCTGTATCTGGCTGCCAGCTCTTTCTTAAAGAAGTGGGGAGTGATTGTAGATTCAGATAGTTGAACAGTTTTCTTTTTAATCAGGTTGTGTCATAGCAAAAAGGGTCTTCTGTTCAGTTTCTGTGGGGTTTTTGTGCCCAAATAATTGTTCTGTGTATGGAGTCTTGGTGCTGGAATAATATTTGTTCTGCTTGCTACAGATATAATCATATTAATCAAACCTGACAGTGTCCATCTGTACTGTAACCCTGTGAATTATAATCATCTTTTGCCATATGTGGCATACTGGAGGAACTTGCATTTTCACTGCCTGACTGAAAATGAGGTAAGTGGAAAAAGAATGCAGATGAGAATTCCTTCATCAACTTCCTAATCAACTGATATTTGAAGTGGAATTTTTCTTTGCCATTCCTTCCAGAAGTCTTTTTCTCTTTCTCAGCCTCAGCAGGGGGGTGAGCTGCATGGATATGTGGGTGTTAATCATTTCCCTGCCATCCCCAAGAAGAATATGTTTTTAACACTTTGTAGTTGTTGGAGCATGAAGATGAATTGCTCCCCTCTCCCACTAATTACTGCTGCTTTGACATGAGTCAGTGATCTTTTAATGAGGAAAAAGCACGTGGCTTGGGAGAAATGCAGAATATGGATCCAGTAGCACAGTCCACACTGAGATTTCCAAGGATGGGCTTATTTGCTAGCAGTGTTCTATGCCAGTAGGTTTAAAATATGAGAGAAGAATGGCCTAGTAAGCCACTTAAAATCAATATATTGTATTATTTTTTTTCATTTTGACTTTCAACTCTTCCTTTCAAGAGCTGTTAATCTCATAGCTTTGTCATTTTCTTTCGCTGGACCATGGTTCCTAAATGTGAGTTTCATTTTGTGATTAAAGGCAAGCTGAGAAAAGCTGCTTATCATAGTGAAGTGCTCCTAGAGGAGTTAAAAAATGAAAATACTTTTTGTCTAGGTGTAGAGTAAGTTTCCTAGGGTAATTGTGGAAGAGAAACCAAAAAACATTGCTGGGTCAGGCTTTAAGTGCATCTTGTTTATAGGAGGTTTCCCTGTAGTGGCTTTTAAGCATATTCTTTTTTTTTTCAGAGACACAAATAACTTCTTCTTGCTTCTATAACAATGAAACCAACAAGCTCAAGAGATTTAGGAGTAAAGAAAGGAAATCCATACCTGGCTCTGTATGAATCTGCCAAAACCTGTAGCCTCTCCTTTTCTCCTTCCCTATTTGCCTTCACCTAGACCATAGAAATTTAAGTGAATATCCTAGGTATTGCAAGAAAAAGATATTATTATAAATGCTCATTTTCAAAATGACCAAATAAGATCAAATACTGGAATTTAATGCAGAGTGTCTAAGCTTTCTTCGTGTCATAACTGCATGGTTGATGGAACAAGCTGTATTTATACCTATTTAGAGGCTGAGGGAGCTGGGGGTGTTGAGGCTGGAGAAGAGGAGGCTCAGGGGAGACCTCATCACTCTCTCCAACTCCCTGAAAGGAGGTTGGAGCCAGGGGGGGGTTGGGCTCTTTTCCCAGGCAACTCTCAGCAAGACAAGAGGGCAGGGTCTCAAGTTGTGCCAGGGGAGGTTTAGGTTGGAGATGAGAAAGAATTTCTTTCTGGAGAGGGTGATCAGGCATTGGAATGGGCTGCCCAGGGAAGTAGTGGATTCTCCGTGTCTGGAGATCTTTCCAAAGAGCCTGGATGTGGCACTGAGTGCCATGGGCTGGGAACTGCAGTGGGAGTGGATCAAGGGTTGGACTTGATGATCTCTGAGCTCCCTTCCAACCCAGTCAATTCTATGGTTCTATTATTCTATAGCAGATAGTAAGCAAGTTTTTAGCACCCTGCCAAAACCCAAGATTTTATTCTAATGGCATTTTGAAGTCTGGAGAAATTGGCAGTTGTTTGGGGCTTGGCTTTGAACTGCAACTTTGATCTGGTTTCCTGGGTTTGAAGACAGAACACATCATGGAGGAACCTGGGCTGCATCTTAAACTTGGGCTTCTCTTAAAAGAACTTGTTCTTAAAATAAGTTTGTGGGGTGTACCCTGAAGCTCACAAGAGCTACATCCAAAACGTTTGTAGTCATGTGTTTTACCTGGGTATTAAGTTCAGAGCAGTGTGTGTTTAAAAGAAAGAAAGAAAAAAAAAGAAGAGAAAAATAAGAGACAAAACACAACTGCCTTCTGATCTTGCTCCAGGAAGCAAGTGTCTCTTGAGTACCCAGTGAGGTTGGGCATGTTGGTTCCAGACTTGCTGTGTCTTTTCAGATAAAAATCAGAGAGCATTTATATTATATTTTTTTAACAGTTTAGTTTTTAACACTTTTCTGAGCCACAAGTAAGATATTTGTTCTTCACTCCTGCTGATATCTGCAGCTGACTTCAGGCTGCTGCTAGCAAGTGCTGCTTGGTGAACTCTCCTTTTCTCTTCCTTTTCCTACATTTATCTCTGCCTCAGACAGCAGTTTGGTCTCACTGCTTCTTCTCTGACCTGGGCTGTCTCTTGTCAGTTTTGCATTCCCCACTGAGTGTTGTTACTGTGGTAATATATATATTTTTTTTCCTCAGCAGAAAGGTTTTCGTGGCACATCAGCTGCTATTCTCAAAATACCTTTTAATGTTTAAATTCTTTCCAGCATCTAGTAAGTGATATTGAGAAGCTGAGAATAAAATAAATGTTTTTCTATGTTTATAACCTTATTGAAAACATTGCTCTGAAGTTACTAAAGAAATACTTTTAAGTTCCTTTGCTTCTGGAAGCTGCAGGGAATGTTTTAATGGATTACATGACGTTTGCTGGGGAATTAAAACAGCACTATACATCTTCTCCTTTATGCAAAACTACCAACCATATTAGGCCTGCCTAATCAGCTTTCATGTTAAATGACTTCTTGCAGTATGAAGATGAAGAAGCTGCAGAGGAATTCAAAATCTCCAGCTTTGTAGACATGGTTCGGGATTGCAGTCGCATTGGCATTCCGTACAGCTGCCAGGGTAGGTCAGCTTGGTTTATGCCAAGAATTTAAGTGTTTTCCAGCAGGCCATTCAGGGAGTGAAGATTTCCTTCCCTTTGCTAAGGATTAATATGTCAGTAGTTTCTCTTTAGCCACCTTTTTACTTGCGAGTTGGGTTTCTTTCTGGAACCTCTGAGCCCTGAGACTTCGTCTGCAGCGTGAATGCTCCCAGCGTGGGGAAATGATTTGCATTCAGAGAAGTGTGTTCTGCTGCTACACAACTTCTCTGGTCAGATGGGAGCTCCAGATAAACACTTCTTTATGTAAGGAAAGAATAAACATTTCGTTATGCAACTTGCCTTTTATAGCACTGCAAAAATGGGGCTGCAGGGCTTCCTGCTCTGAGCTGGAGCATCCCTTGCAGCCTCAGCAGGCAGCTCTTGCATTTTTCACTGAAATGCACTTAACAGCATCCCCAACAGGGAAGGATGTAAAGAAATTAAATGTAAAAGAAAGCAGGACCTGCACTTCACCATGCAGCACAAAGCTCTGGGCTTTGGGGTTCACAGTACAGTGGGTGAGAGGCAAAAAAAAAAGGAAAAAGAATCACTTCCTGGTTTTGAACAATAATAACTCCAAACAACCTATTTTTTTTTATATATATACCTAATTCTTGTCTTGAGAAGAGGATGATTTGTTCTGACTGCCTGCAAAATGCTTGATGAGTCAGGGCAAGGGAGAGGGTTATGGCTTTTTGTCAGGAAGTGGCTAAAGAAGGAGTGTTGTTTAACGGGGATACTCACCCTTCAGCTGGTTTGCAGCTTCACTGGTAAATACCAGGCTGAATAGTTTTCCTCCTGCTCAGCTTGAAATTCTGATTACCATGGGGATGACGTTGGCAGGATTTGACTTCAGGCCAAATATTTAAGGAAATTGGAGTAAGCAAAGCTCCCTGTTGAGTGTTTTGAGCTTTAATGGTGCTGCTGGTGGTGGAATCAAATTTGCAAGGAGCTGGAACTTTTTGGACCAGGGTGACAGCTGGAAAAAAGGGCTTAAATTTGAGGTGTAAAAAGGAACTTTCTAAAAAAAATCTTCACAAAAACCATGTTTTAATTGTAGATTTTAAGTTGGACAAAGACAGGATAATTTACACCCTTTATTAGAATCTCAGGACAATTAAGTTCTCAGAGAAAGTTAAGCAGAGAGATATTGTGATATTGTGAGAGAATGTTTCTGTGAACCATTTCCTTTGCAGGTCATCTCCAGATTTTTGATATGTTTATTGTTGAAAAGTGGCCCATCGTGCAGGCTTTTGCACTGGAAGGAATAGGGGGTGATGGCTTCTTTACAATGAAATATGAGGTTAGTACTTATGCCTTTAATTTTCTTCCATTCTGAAGCAGAAATTGAGTTGTAGAATTACTTGGAAATTCCCTTTTGAGATCATCTGCTCCTGACTCATCACTCAGTGAGCTTCTAAGCTGGGTGAAGTTTTTCAGGGTATTCTGGAGCTGGGGTTTGAGTGAGAAAACTCAGTCTTGCTGAGGTTTTGCAAGCTACACAGCACTCTGTCTTGGATAAATCATCCCTGCTGGGTGCCCCTCAAGCCTCCTTGTTGTGATTTAGAACTTTTTATTTTCCCTTCTGGAGTCTCTTGAGCAAATCAGAAGGGAATTGTTGGGGTTTTTTTAACTGCTACATGGGTATAGATACCCACGAGCAGTGGAAGAGAAGCTGGTTAGTGAAAAATGCCCTGAAATTAACTGAGATAATGAGAAGGGACTGTATTACTTGGATCATTAGTTTTGAGACAAGAAATGCATCTACTTTTCTCTCAACATATATTCTTGGGTCATCATAGCCTGCTGAATAGGGCAGCAGTCAAGATTTTGGATGATGCTGCTGATTTTAATAATGATTTGCTGTTCCACTCTGTCTCACTTGTCTCAATTGATTTGCCTGTTCATTAAATACACTCCAACAGCATCTTTGGAGGGGAGCTTTGTCTTCATGTACTTGTTTGAAGCTTCTTTTATTTAAATTTTCTTGGCCCTCTGCCACAGAAATGCAGATGCCCTGGTTTTCTTCTTGGTTCTCCATTTTTACAGCCAGAATGTTCTTTGTCTGACTTCTGACAACTGGAAAAAACCCAAGGAATTAGTAATCCCATTGTTCAAGTCCCATCACATGTAGTACTGTACACGCTGGCTCAGAAATCTCTTATGTGAGTTCAAGTGTGGTTTTCTCTCTCTGAGCAGTGTGCTCTTCCCACTGGTACCTTCCTTGGGTTTTTTTGGGTTTGTTTTTTGTCATCAGTAGTGCTGAACCATCTTAGGAGAACTCAGCAAAACCATTAAATACAAAGTGCAAATTGATGAGCATCCTCGTGGAGGTCTGCCTGGGTACCAATAGCCTGAAATGAGGCAACAAAAAAATTGTCTGTCAATTCAGGAGCTTGTTTGGGGTCTTTATTTACCCTTGACAATTCATTTAATGAACCTGGAGAGGTTTTGAGAAAATGTGTAGCCCCAGTGGGGTGATGACTTTGTAAAGACAGAGCTTCTCCTGTTTCAGCTGTCTTTACAGACTTTAAAAGGAGGGATGCAAATCCTCAGGGTCTGGTTTTCAGGCATGTTTAGCTCTTGGCTGCTCAGCCAGTTCCAGTTAGGTTCTTGCTTTCTTCCTCCTTAAAGTCATAAGGGATTTCAAGTGGGAAGGGACATTCTTAACTATTTACTTAGCTGTTTATGCCTGGTTATCTGTCTAAACAGATAAACTGTATGTCAGAGATGGGGAGGAAAAACCTATTGATGGGAGGAAGAACATTTGGGATGACTATAAATGACCTAGAAATTAATATTTCTGATCTTACTAAAAGGCAGTGTTCTCAGTGCATTTTTAGCTCTTCAAACTGACTTTCCCCTGCTGCACATTTTATGGTGTTAGATTTGGAGACAGCTGTTTTGTGTTTGGTTTTTTTTTTAGTTTTTTTAATGGCATTTACTCTGTTACTACAAATGTTGCAGTTGCTCAAGATGCTGAAATCCAGAGAATTTTCTGTACTGATAGCTTTCTGGAAGTGCTGTCTGGGAAATCTTTATTATCCAACTGGACATAACTATAAATTATAACTTTATATATATATAAACTATTGTCCAACTGGAATAACTATAAAACTGGTTTCAGAAAACTTCACCCAGTGTTGCATTTTTAATGAAGTGGCTGGCAGGAAGCCCTGGAAATGCAGCAATTATTCAAATACAAATATGTTTATTATACATATATATACTGAATACAAATATATACTGAATAATATGTTGTTTAATAGAGGTTTCATATGCATCATCTTGCTACCTGGAAGAAGGAATTGCTGAGTTAAACTGGCTTTGCCTGGATTTCCATTCTGCTTAGAGCAAGAATTGGCTGGCATGTGGGATGAGGAGCCTTGGAATCTGCTTCTTATCTGTCTTGTCTCAAAGAACAAGGCAAAAAAAATGTCTCCTTTTTGGTTGTACCAGCTGATACTACTCTCTGCTATTAATCAGGAATAAATTAGTGAAATGACTTGTTTAAAAGGTGGAAGCAAAGCTTCACATTGTTTGCTCAACCCTCAGTAAAGAGGTGAATCTCAGAAGCATCCAGAACAATTTCATGGTCAATTCTTTTGTACCCAATAATGCCAAATTATTTCCAAACTGTGAGTTAGGAGGAGTGGGCAGCCTGAAGTGGCTTCAAGTCAGTTTTAGGGCAGCTGAAAGCTAAGTTTATATGGCTTTTCATGGTGTTTTTGACAGAAGTGTGTTTGAAATCTTTTTTTCAGTTAATGGATGTCAGTGTTGACTTGTGGAAGACATACAGCAAGATGGATCCTGTTTCCTTGGAGGATTTGCTCTTGGAGGTAACGTGGGTGAAATATTCTGCAGCTGCCTCTGGTCTGTGAGTGTGGATGCAGAGCAAAATTGTGCTTTTTGTTTGGTTTTAATCGTGATTAGGGACTTTATCTGCTGATGAAGGCTCTGCATCGTGTTGTTGGCTTGCCTCAAATCTTCCATGAAGTCCTCACACCATTCAAATAACTTGTCTTGGATTCCTTGAATTTCTTAATTTGCCTGAAATGCTTCTAAATCTTCATTGATGATTTAAATGAGGGGATTGAGTCCATCATCAGCAAGTTTGCAGATGACACTAAGCTGGTAGGAGTGTGGATCAGCTGGAAGGCAGGAGGGCTCTGCAGAGGGACCTGGACAGACTGGAGAGTTGGGCTGATCCCAAGGGGATGAGGTTCAACATTCCAAGTGCCGGGTCCTGCACTTTGGCCACAACAACCCCATGGGGAGCTCCAGGCTGGGCACAGAGTGGCAGAAAGGGACCTGGGAGTCTGGATTGCCAGGAAGCTGAAGAGGAGCCAGCAGTGTGCCCAGGTGGCCAAGAAGGCCAATGGCATCCTGGGCTGGCTCAGGAACAGCGTGGCCAGCAGGTCCAGGGAAGGGATTCTGCCCCTGTGCTCAGCCCTGGTGAGGCCACAGCTCGAGTCCTGTGTCCAGTTCTGGGCCCCTCAGCTCAGGAAGGAGCTTGAGGTGCTGGAGCAGGTGCAGAGAAGAGCAAGGAGGCTGTGAAGGGATCCAGCAGAATTGCTGTGAGGAAGGGCTGAGGGAGCTGGGGGTGTTGAGGCTGGAGAAGAGGAGGCTCAGGGGAGACCTCATCACTCTCTCCAACTCCCTGAAAGGAGGTTGGAGCCAGGGGGGGGGTTGGGCTCTTTTCCCAGGCAACTCTCAGCAAGACAAGAGGGCAGGGGCTCAAGTTGTGCCAGGGGAGGTTTAGGTTGGAGATGAGAAAGAATTTCTTTCTGGAGAGGGTGATCAGGCATTGGAATGGGCTGCCCAGGGAAGTAGTGGATTCTCCGTGTCTGGAGATCTTTCCAAAGAGCCTGGATGTGGCACTGAGTGCCATGGGCTGGGAACTGCAGTGGGAGTGGATCAAGGGTTGGACTTGATGATCTCTGAGCTCCCTTCCAACCCAGCCCATTCTATGATTCTATGATTCTAAATGTTAATGTAAATGGTGTGGCATTCATCAGGCCATAGGACTGTGTGCAGAGTACAGAAATTTGGTGTATTTATACGTGTTTATCCTCCTTTTTGCAGCAAGGGGGTGTGTGTGTAAAGCCACTTTTAGCACACAGCCATTCTTGGAGGAAAAACCCTTTCTGAGTGGCTTTGTGGGGACTTCAAGTGGGGAACAGTGACACACAGTGGCTGCCCTGATGCTTCATGGAAAACTCATTCCTCATTTTAATGCAGTGATCTGATGTCAGTGGTGGAGAGGAAAGCAATGTATCAGTACTGGTGTGGGGTTTCTTTGGTTTTTTTTTTAATCAGTTTATATTTTGGCATCAGAGTAGGCTTTTAATGTGTAGCAAGTTCAGCAGTAAGTATCCTGTTTAATAAAATCTTTGTAGTGCACATCATTTTTGTTGGTTAATCAACTGCTTCAATGAGTTTACAAGGTCAGTATAAATAGTTACTTTCCCCTTCCCATGCAAGTGAGATAAAAAGTTGGGTCTGTTTTCTTGTTCCTGATGTTTCTACCCCAAAACAGACTTACTTACCCTATTTTGAGGTTTTGAGCCTGAAAGTTTTTGATAAATTGGCTTCAAATTGTCTGGAAAAAAAAAAAAAGACATTGTCACACAAATGTGGTTGTATAGAAATGGGTGTGTCAAAAATGATTCTTTTTTTCTACGAGGATGAAGCTGGGTGCACTTGAGCAGTTGAAGCTGGCACATGTTAGTTCCTTTTCTTTTTGTGAACACAGCTTTGATTTTAAACATTATCCTGCATAGTGAAATACAGTCTGTGTTCTAAAGTAATTGGAGTTCTTCTTGTACAAGCTGGGTTCTTTTCTCTGGTATAAAAAAGTGCTGGTATAAAAGTAATGCTGACTGTTTTTCTTCTAGGATTTAATGATATTTGAGCACCAGTGGACCAATTTTTTTGCTAATTTTGAGACTGAAATTCCCTTCATTCTGGAGCTATCAGAATCCCAGGCAGGAGAGGTATGGCTGCTTCAGGAATCCTCTGAAATGCTAATAGCATCCAGGTAGAAGGAATAACTATTGAGAATTGTGAATTGTTGGGGTTTTTTGGGTTTTTTTTCCTTTTGATTTCTCCCTGCCCCCTCTCACCTCTCCTGTTGGAGGAGCAGAATCCTGTCGTGGAGCTCAGCACCCACAGCACTGGTGGCTGAGAACTGGGATTCCCTGAATTATTTATTCAGTTTGCTCACTGATAATTGAACTCAGATTTCTGTCTGCACCACAGATCCCTATTTGTAGGCAGAAAAAACCCTTTTATTTGGCTCTGGTGTGTGTTCACTTGTGCTCACTTGTGAACTCACAAGTTCAGGTTGCAGGTGTCAAATCTTGGACAGGAGTGATGGTAACGTGCAGCATGGGTGAAAACAGCACAGTGGGAGGTTTTTTTGGGGTGGCTGTTGCTTTTTAAACATATACAAGAGTTACTGATGTTTATGGAGGCTGGAAGTAGTTTTTGAGGCTTCAGGAGTTGTCTCTAAGAAGGATAATTCAGGTTTATTCAGAGCAATAGTGAGGCAATGGATCTCTATTCATTCCTTTGTTAATCACTTGTGTTTCTTCTAAATTTTTCCCAGCCTTTCAGAAGTTATTTCAGTCATGGAATGATCTCAAGCCATATAACAGATAACAGGTAAGACTCCTAATTCCCTGTGAAGTTGTGGTGCCACTAGCACCTCATCATTCCCATCTCTGATGCCATGATGCTTTCTACCCTTTTGGAATCATCTCAGTATATCACATCTCATCTTTGCATATTAAAAAAGAATCTGTGGAAAGGCACTTCTGGGGAGAATAAGCTGATTTTTTGACAAATTGGAAGCTGTGGTTACCACATAGAAAGTGTCAATATGTTTGAAACCACATCCACCTTGTGCAGGCTGATGTAAACAGGTTCTGCCTGGGCAAATACCTGACCAAACTCAGTAGTTTGATTACACAGGATTGCTGTGTTTTAAAGTGTTGGCCCTCTTTATATGCTTTTCATAACACAGTGTTTAAAACAGGGAAGTTAAACCCCCAAATCCTACCCAATGTAAGCTGGGCAATCCAGGTCAGCTTGATGTTGTTCCAGCACAGAAGTTTACCAGAGAGAGAGGAAGGCTGTTTGTTATACATTGCAAAACCAAGTGTTGTGCTGGGCTGAGCTAAATAAAGGTTGCCTAGCTACTTAAATGTCTCTGTAGCTCCTTTTTATTTGGAATTAGACAGTAGAGCTCAATGGCTTTTATTGTCTTCAGCATCCTATGTTGTTTGCATTTAAATAATGAGAAGAAAAACCTTGACCTCTCCAGTTGAGTCTTGGGCACAAAGCCAGAACTGAAACCAAAATAGTTTTGTTCAATTCCAGTACAGTTTTTTTTTTTTTCAAGAGAGTACATTTTAAACTAGTCAGTTCTTCAAGGCAATTTACTTTAAGTAAGAAGGAAAAAGAACTTCTAACAGCCTTTGGGGAACAGCCTTCTTGTATATGAAAGAAATTGCAGTTATTCGGATGGTTTTTTGTCCCTTTGGAACTTGCTCTCCAAGTTTTCTGCAGCTGTAGTCTGATTTTTTGACCCTTCTATAGTGAGAAATTCCATAGCTAGTCCATCAGACTCCTAAGCTTGGATTTAAGTTGATGTGTGTAAGTTTTCTTCACGAATTCTCTTCAGTTATTCTCTTTTCTCCTTAGCCCAAGCCGTCAGCCCTTTGTTCTCTTTGGGAGTCACTCCACTAAGGAAAACCTGAACTCTGGGAACTTTAATTTTCCATCAGAAGGACATCTGGTTCGAAACACTGGCCTTGGTGGCAGCACTGCTAAGCATATGGTAAGGCTTTCAAGTAGTTAACTGATATTTTGAAGCAGTGTATATTTTCTTTCTGTATTTTTTGTGCCCTTAAAATGCTTCCTTTCCATGAGTCAAACACCCAATTCTTCCCAACATAAAAAAGCATCATTTAATGATAGCTTAAGGAACAAATTTCCTTTTTTTTTTAATCTTTCCAAATCAAACTATACTGAATGTTGATTCAGGGACTGACAAAGGAGTTAATTTTTCCCCTCCTTCTGTAAAAAGACAATTTTAAAAACATTTTTAGTGGCTGCAAATGTGTGGGGTGGGGGCGAGGGAAATGCTGTTTGTCCTAGCCATGAAATTAACATCTCCTTGATGGCAGCACATGATGTGCTTAACTCCAACACTCAAATTCTATTTTTTGTTTGGCTATTTCTTAAAAAAAAAAAAGGGGAAGACACTTTTTTTTGCTAACAAAGAGCTTTGTGAACAGTCACAGGATACCGACGCGTGCCCCAATTTCGGTGTCTGCTGAGTAGTTCATGAAACCCTTGGAAAAAAAAAAATAATCTTTCTGGTGGTGTAAGAATGTTAAGAGATGAAGTTGTAAGATTAACTTGTTTCCATTTTCAAGTAAAAGCTTAGTTTTAAAACATATGATGAGGTGGATGGCTTGTTGGCACTGCTGCGCAGGGGACGTAAGTGGGGAAGCGACCCCAGGGAGTTGAGATCCTCTGGCTGGCTGGGCTGGGGGCCCCAAGAAGGTAACTCACAGCAAAGGAGGAGAGGTAGGGTGCAGATTGTGGTGTGAAGTTCTCCCCAGGGCTCTGGGAAGGTCCATCAGTGCGAGTCCAGAGTCTGTGGTGTCAAGGAAATGGATGTGGTTGAGTTCAGGTCATGGTGGAGTGTGATTGAGGGAGTGAGTTGGTGGTCTTGGCACAACAACATCTCATGAGTTAGGGATGGATGGATGGATGGTGGGCACATCAGAAGCTTGAGAAAGGATGGTGTTAGCATTCTGGTGAATTCTCATCCTCCATTTGGTGATCTATTTATCTCTGCTTCTATATCAACCCTTCCAATTTTATTGCATTGTGTTTTTTTCCTCCCCTTATTAACATTCCTGTTAAGACCATTCAATATTTCCCATAATCCAAGTACAGGTGTTGGTTTATTTATTTTTTTTTTTCTGCTGCTGTACTCACTCCCTCTGTTATCCTCAGATTCTGACACTGTTCTTCAAAAGGTGGTTTATTTACAGGTACAGGTGATACTGTTTTAATAGGGTGTCATGAAAATAGTAAATAAGACCCAAGTGCAAGCATAGTTTTGGGAACCTGACACGTTTTCCTCTTGATGAGAAAAGCAGTTGGCATAGGAAATTGAACACACAGTGCTTAACGCTTATGGAACTCAGAGCTCATCTCCTTTTCAAAGCCTTTCAACTGTTCAGGTCAAGTCAAAAGTGAAATGTACCTTTGAAAAACGTAAGTCACTTTTTTCAAAATCCAGTAAAGTCTGTGTTGTGGGCTTCCTGTAGTATGTCAGTGGTTAGAAGACTTAAGGGGAACTTAGCGTGGAGTTAATTATTGGAGAGTTTTTGGGGTTTTTGTTTTTTTTTCACTGAGGTCTTTTTGTATCTCCTTCATGCTGGCAACTCTAGGTAGTGCAGTGTGTATCTCCAAAAGGACCTCTGGCTTGTGCAAGGACTTATTTTTTTGGAGCCACTCATACTCCTTTCCTGGGTAAGTCACTCCTGGGTCAGTATATGAAAAATACCAAGCAGTGATTTGAGGTAGTTATTTGCTTTTTACAGTAATTCACTGATTATTTAGAATATCTGGCAGTTAAAAGGTGGCTTTGATTCCTTTCTGAGCTTCAGGCTATGGAGTTGTAGATCCTGTGTAGTTCTGTGGGCATGAAATCACAGCAGAACCTTGTGGTGTTGCACATCTTTGGTTGGAGAGCAGCCAGGCAGAAAGGGACCTGGGAGTCTGGATTGCCAGGAAGCTGAAGAGGAGCCAGCAGTGTGCCCAGGTGGCCAAGAAGGCCAATGGCATCCTGGCATGTATCAGAAACAGTGTCACCAGCAGGTCCAAGGAGGTGATTCTGCCCCTATACTCAGCCCTGGTAAGGCCACACCTTGAGTACTGTGTCCAGTTCTGGGCCCCTCAGTTCAAGAAGGATATTGAGGTCCTCGAACAGGTCCAAAGGAGGGCAACCAGGCTGGTGAAGGGACTCGAGCACAGATCCTATGAGGAGAGGCTGAGGGAGCTGGGGCTGTTCAGCCTGAAGAAGAGGAGGCTCAGGGGAGACCTCATTGCTGTCTACAACTCCCTGAAAGGAGGTTGGAGCCAGGGGGGGGTTGGTCTCTTTTCCCAGGCAACTCTCAGCAAGACAAGAGGGCAGGGTCTTAAATTGTGCCGGGGGAAGTTCAGATTGGATATTAGAAAGAATTTTTTCATGGAAAGGGTGATCAGACATTGGAACGGGCTGCCTGGGGAGGTGGTGGACTCTTCGTCCCTGGAGACATTTAAAAAGCGACTCGATGTAGCACTCGGTGCCATGGTCTAGTGACTGTGGCGGTAGCTGATCAAGGGTTGGACTCGATGATCTCTGAGGTCCCTTCCAACCCAGCCCATTCTATGATCTTGCTTTCATGTCAGAAAATCTGTCAGAGAAGGATTCAAAGGTCAGGAAGTGTGTTTGGGTTTGCATCAGAATGTGTAAACATGGAAGCCCATGTTCCATACGGGTTGATGGAAAAACTGTCCACAAAAATGCAGTAATTCAATGTGGCAGTTGTTAAATCAGCATGATTTTCTCCCCTTTATCTCCTCTCCCTCCTCTTCCCCTTATTTTAATTTTTATTTTAGTAGTTTATTTTATTTTCACAATAATTGAGCCTTTTTAAAAGCACAGAGAAGATTCTTTGAGTGTTCATCTTCTAGTTTGGGTTTGATCTAGGACAGTATCATAGCTGCTTTCCCTAACAGAAAGAAGCCATAGGAAATTAAAAAAAAAAACACATTTTCTTTAAAAAAACCTCATTTTACCAAGCTGCATGAGCCCATGGATAACATCAGTCTCCTTAGGGTTACTGTGTGTCTTGAAACCATATCCAGTTGGAGGATAGCAGGGAAGGAACTGGAGCTTATAACTCTACTTGGACTTTTTCCTGGGATGAAGGGAGAAGGATGAAGGGAGAACAATCCTTGTTCTGACCCAATGCAGCTGTTTTTAGAGGGGATTTGGGTCTTGGTCTTGGCCATAATATGTACAGATAAAGTTAACCTGTGCTTCACTCATTTTTATCTTTGCAAACAAACTATAAATAGAACACTAGATAATATAATTTTATATTATATTATTATATAAAATGATAATATAAATATATAAATATAAATATATATATAATTATACATAATTAAATATATATTTTATAATATATATTATATATAATATATATAACACTAGATAATTATCATTTAAGCCACCCAGCAGAAATGCCATGCCCAGGAAGCTCTGTGTAAACACTTCTAAAAGTGCTGAAAACAAAACATTTTGGGGTTTTTTTTATTCCAGGCAATGACAACGAGATGCACAAGCCAGCTGACCAAGTGTAAGTTGCCAACTTTTTATTATTCCTTAGCTCTTCACTCCTTCTACCTCCTGGCTGTAGGGCAAACCCACTTCTAGTCACCAGTGGCTGTTGGCATTTGCAGAGCTACATTTTTATTTACATTTTATTCCATTTTTATTTAAAATAATGTGAATTTGAGAGGCTTTCAAAGGCAAATTGCTCAGTGAGAGTTTCAGTGAGCAACTTAGGAGCTGGTAGTTGTGTCCCTCCTGCTCTACAGCAAAGTATGAAAGGAAATAGTAAATTTTACTTAGGTTTTAATCACACTTCTTTATCTCAACGTTCTTTGAATTGTTTTAAAATGTAGTTTATATACACTGAGAGGGAAAACATCTACAGTGGAATGGGAGAATGTGCCACAGATAGAAATAAAAGTAATTTTGAGACCACTTTCATTAAGCTAAGCAGTGTGTGAGATATACACGTGGTTAATGGAAAGGAAATTTAACTCTCTTAAAGGATAAATTAAAAATAACTTCTGCATATTTTTGCTAGTAAAATACAAAGCTTCTGTGTGGTTGGACTTTGACAAAATCAGACTTTTTCTCCATGTTGTTGTTCCTTTCTCTGCATGTTGTGGGTACCTGTGAAGCTTTAAGAACACGGTAGATAATCTGCTTGGGTTCTGCTCCCAGTCTTGATTAACCAGGCTGTAGAGGTTTTGTTTTCCTTGCTTTCAGGGGAATTTTAGGAGCCTGTTCTTGCTTCTGCAGTGGAGCAGTTTGCAAGCCTTTGCAAGCAACTTTTTGGGTTTTCTAGGAAATTTAACTTGGTAGTTTTGCTTCCATGCATGTTCTGCTCAAACACATAAACTATTTCTTTTTCCCCTTCTAAAAGACTTGGGACTAAATCCAGTTGTAGCAGAGATGGGTAGAGATGTTTCCAAGCACAGCAGAGCTCAGTTGATAGAGGGGATTTTTAAATGAGAATATCTATTTCTTGAAGGTTTCCCTGCATTGGATCAAATAATCTGATTTCAACAACACAAATCAGCTTCTCTGGCAAACCTGACCTCATGATTTTGGAATCAGTTTGCAGCCAAGTCATGTAACTGGTTCTTGCATTGGCTAATGGTTTTTTTCCAATGAAATGAAAAGTGGAAAACTATTTTGTAAGCACTATTTAGTCCAAATTTGAGTGTATTTAGGAAGCAGAACTGTAGTCCTGAAGTGCAGGCTGGCTGAGGTGCATAAACTGACTGTGTAACTTTTAAGTATCTCTGGGGTAAACGTTGTAATTTTGGGGTTTTTTTTTCTTTAAAAGAAAATGTTTTCTGTTTTGCATTGTTTATGGTAGAATTTTAAAAATGGGAATGAGAGGAAGGTAACTATTAATATAAAGCACAGCCCACTCTGAGGTGTTTTCTTGCAAATATATATGTGAATTTGGGGGAAAATGGGAATAGTTGGAGAGTTAGGAAGAATTATACACATTGCTTATAATGAGGGTATACTGGAAACTGTTCTTCATCCCCTTTAGCAATGGGGATGAGCTTAGAAGAGAAACACTGGTGAATTTTGAGCTTTTTCCATGTTGGGCCATGTTTGGGAGCTTCAGATCCTTTTTTCCATTTTTCAGGAATCCTTTGCATAAGGCTGAGATGCTGCATTCTCTCTGCTCCCCCCTCTCCTCTCCCTCAACATCCAGCAGTTGCAGAGGAGCAATGAGAGAGGTTAAAAATTTGGGGAAAAGTTTGATTGTTTTGTCAATCTTATTATCTTTTTCTTCTGGAAAGCAGAGGCTGATGTTTCAGAGTTGACCACAAGTGTTTTTTTTTGTTTTTTCAGTACTTCTGGAGCTGTAAATATGTCAGTGGCTGGAAGTTGCTGCTGATTTCATCTAACCTTTGTTTCTTTCTCTATAATTTTTAAAATTCCCTTTTAAGAAGGGCATCAGACTGAGTTCTAATGTAGATGTGCTCAAAAGGTAGTGGTGCCTGGGTGGTTTTGGTGTCTTTTTGCTTGACATGGTCCAGAATAAGTCAGGCTGAGTCTCTGAGGTCAGTTCATCCTCTTCTCCAGTGTTGCTTGCTACCATTCTGGTCTTACTGGACTATTTAGGATTTGATCCTCAACATGACTGCAGTGAAAGTCAACAACAAAACAAGTTAACTTTATTTTTGACTCTAGGAGAGCAGGGATACATTTGTGCCAAGTTTTCCCCCCAATTTATTCTGTAATTCGAGCCAATTCCTCTCTCCGATTTATTTTATTTAAAACAGAAAGGTTCATTATGAAGCTGTTTCTGCTTTATAATTGAAGGACCCTTTCTGTTTAAGGGAGTGGGGTTAAGAGAGGAAAAAACTGCTCCTTTCAACAGAGATGGAAGGAAACTCTGCCTGTCTAGTAAATGTTGTGTTTGTATTTCTCTTCAGTACGCTGTTGTGGCAAATCTATACTGCTGTTGTAGAGGCTGTGCTTGCTGGCATTGAGTGCTATGCTAAAACTTCCACTGAATCCAAGGTAAATGAAGCACGGGTTCTGTACACTGTGGTTGTTCCTTTTGGATTGCTTGCCAGAGAAAATTGACCTGCAACCCAAAATCTAAAATGAAAAAATTGACACGTTTCCCTCGACTGCATAACGGGAGTGAAGTGAACGCTCTGGCCTCTGACCAGTCTAAGTTCTGCTTAAAAAAAGAGACACTAAAGAATGTTCCTGATCTTCCCTATTGACAGTTGTCTGTTCCATCATTCCTGAATTTTCCTATCCTTAGAGTCTGGAAAATCAGGTACTCAAAAGAACAAATTTTAGCCTGGTGCATCAGTGTTGTTGTTCAGTCTTTGCTCTCTTCTGAGTGCTCCTCTAGTTGCAAGGATTTGGAAGTCTGGGAAAAAATACTTTATTCTCAATTTCCTTTTTTCAGGCAAAGGAGGTGGCAGAGCAGGTGCTCATGTCTGTGTTAGATAACCTTCATTTAACCCAACTTAAAACTGCATTACGGTATGTGTTTTCAAATCCTTTATTCCTTTATGTCTTGTGGCAGTGTATTAGGGGCTTTTGGGGAAAAAAACCCCACCAAATGTTAATTTTAGATGGAACTTGCATGGCTGTCAAATTCCAAGACTTCATAATGTATTCAGACTTTAAAAATCATGGTAATTATTCTATTTTTCTTTTCTTGTCGTTTTTCTTTCCCTTTTTTCCTTTCCCTGTCTTTTTCCTTCCCCTGTCTTTTTCCTTCCCCTGTCTTTTTCCTTCCCCTGTCTTTTTCCTTCCCCTGTCTTTTTCCTTCCCCTGTCTTTTTCCTTCCCCTGTCTTTTTCCTTCCTTCCCCTGTCTCCTTCCTTCCCCTGTCTCCTTCCTTCCCCTGTCTCCTTCCTTCCCCTGTCTCCTTCCTTCCCGTCTCCTTCCTTCCCCTGTCTCCTTCCTTCCCCTGTCTCCTTCCTTCCCCTGTCTCCTTCCTTCCCCTGTCTCCTTCCTTCCCCTGTCTCCTTCCTTCCCCTGTCTCCTTCCTTCCCCTGTCTCCTTCCTTCCCCTGTCTCCTTCCTTCCCCTGTCTCCTTCCTTCCCCCGTCTCCTTCCTTCCCGTCTCCTTCCTTCCCCTGTCTCCTTCCTTCCCCTGTCTCCTTCCTTCCCGTCTCCTTCCTTCCCCTGTCTCCTTCCTTCCCGTCTCCTTCCTTCCCCTGTCTCCTTCCTTCCCCTGTCTCCTTCCTTCCCCTGTCTTTTCCCTTCCCCTGTCTTTTCCCTTCCCCTGTCTTTTCCCTTCCCCTGTCTTTTCCCTTCCCCTGTCTTTTTTCCTGTACTTTTTCTTTTCCTGTCTTTTTTTTTCTTAATTACCTCAGCAGTTACTTCACTTTAAATTTATTTTTACATGCAAGAGAAATACAAACCACATTTTTCACCAGTGCAATTTCTGCTCTACAGCTCCAAAATGGCCTTTCAAATTCAGGCTGTGAACAACCATGGAAGGTTTGTATCACTGTCTTACACCTCTTGTTATTAATTAGGGTTTCTAATATGGTAATAAATATTTTTTTTTTCTTTTCTTTGAATTTCTGAGAAAGCATTGCCTTTGATAATGCCATACAAGGTGTACTGAATGCTTTTGTGCTGGTGGTAGTTCAGTGTTTTTGCATCTATATTGTTGGAAATCTTAAAAAGATGTAAAACAACTGGGCAGACCAATTTATTAACTGTTAATGAGTAGAAGCTGCATGAGCCCATTAGGAGTTTCCTCTTAAAGCTGTGCTTTAATTAATTAATATCCCTGCCTTGTGCTTTTGTAATCCTATGCTAATTGACTGAAATAGCCCCACAAAAATAAGAGTTTATTTGCAAATAGCTTTTTTTGGCTGTCATGAAGTCACTAAAGATGATCTAGCTTCTAAATACTGAATTCTTGTTGTTGTAGAATTACTCCCTTAGACAATGAGGATAGCCTGTGGTTGATTAAAACGGTGAGTAAGCTGCTCAGTATTCTGATTAAACATTTGAGTAGAAAACAGAGCACAAGTGGCTTTTTTATGGGGCATGCTGAGGTTTTTATCTGTGTGAATACAAGTGTAAGGGCAGAGATGAGAGAGATTTCAGATGCTGGGGTAAGATTGACTTTTAACATAACGTCAGACACTGGAAATTGGAATAAAACATTAACCTAGAGTTACTGAGACTTTCCACCACTATTTAGAAGCAGAGCTTTAGGAGGGTTAAAGCAGATGGGGTTTGTTACTTCTATTGAAATGCTTCAAGTTGAGGGTATTTTCCTTGTAGTCTGGATTGCCAGGAAGCTGAAGAGGAGCCAGCAGTGTGCCCAGGTGGCCAAGAAGGCCAATGGCATCCTGGGCTGGCTCAGGAAGAGCGTGGCCAGCAGGTCCAGGGAAGGGATTCTGCCCCTGTGCTCAGCCCTGGGGAGGCCACAGCTTGAGTCCTGTGTCCAGTTCTGGGCCCCTCAGCTCAGGAAGGAGCTTGAGGTGCTGGAGCAGGTCCAGAGAAGAGCAAGGAGGCTGTGAAGGGATCCAGCAGAATTGCTGTGAGGAAGGGCTGAGGGAGCTGGGGGTGTTGAGGCTGGAGAAGAGGAGGCTCAGGGGAGACCTCATCACTCTCTCCAACTCCCTGAAAGGAGGTTGGAGCCAGGGGGGGGTTGGGCTCTTTTCCCAGGCAACTCTCAGCAAGACAAGAGGGCAGGGTCTCAAGTTGTGCCAGGGAGGTTTAGGTTGGAGATTCGAAAGAATTTCTTTCTGGAGAGGGTGATCAGGCATTGGAATGGGCTGCCCAGGGAAGTAGTGGATTCTCCGTGTCTGGAGATCTTTCCAAAGAGCCTGGATGTGGCACTGAGTGCCATGGGCTGGGAACTGCAGTGGGAGTGGATCAAGGGTTGGACTTGATGATCTCTGAGCTCCCTTCCAACCCAGCCCATTCTATGATTCTAAGTTTTGATTTTCCTTTCTGTCCAACTCTTTGATCCCTGTAGGCATCTATGATGGTGTTTGACATCCCAGACTTGCTCACAGGAAGAGGATGCTTGGGCTCTGTTGTCTTTTCAGAGTCCTTTCTAACATCACAGATACAAGTCAAAGAAAAAGGTAATTTTTCATTTCTAACCCCAGTGTTGTCATTCTGCTAGCATTGGTGTGATGGAAGAGCAAGAGAGCTTCTGATGGGTGGTATTACTCTGATTAAGATTTTTACCCCTGAGTTAATTACAAGACCTAAATGTTCCAGCTTGTCAGGAGTGAATATCTGAAGTGTCAAGTTCCTGTAATGTCACCAGAAGGAATTTTATGGGAGATTATGGGGTTTATGGCTGCCTTGGCTGTTGTTAAAAAAAAAAAAGCAATGTAGTAGTGTCCTTCCTAAATTTTTTTATGTCTTAGTGAGTGTGTTCTGTTGTATGGGGGCATTGGGACAGCTCTCTTCCATCACTTCTGTAACACTCCTTTTACAGGGTGTGTTTCAATTTCAGTTGTTGCTTGCTTGGAAGAGATTAAGTGAAACTAAAATGATCAGATTTTTAGACAGTTTGGGTTTGGAACAGTCTTATCTTTAAAATACAGGATACTGAGTAATCCCCATAACTTCAGACAAGTGCATGTTTTCCAGGTTGTTTACATGTGACAAGGAAATGTAGAGTTATTGAGATGGTCTGAGCAATATCCATGAATCCTTGTATCCAGAGGGGCTGTGGGTTATGGAACACTTTTGGTGGGGAAAGCAAAGGAAAAAGCCCTCAACTAAGACCAGAATAAAATCAGGTTACTATGGAATTGTGTAGGAGCTCTGTGGATGTTAGAAAACAAGAAGAGTGGGAGTTAGTCTGGGAAAGCTTTGCTTAAACACAATAAATCCTTAAAAAACAGAGGAAATTTTCATATTATATTTCATATAGTTCCTTTCATACTTCCTAAAGGAATTTCAAGGTGTAAAAATAGTTTACTCAACAATCTGAAGTGTATGGATGGTATTATACTTTGCTTTTCATTTCCTCCCCTGCAGATGGCAGCATTAATTCAGAAACCAACCACATCATCCTGACTGCAGCTATCCCAAGATACACTTCTTGGCTGGTCAGTACAAAAAAACACCTTTTTTCTATACATGCAGATCAATAAATATAAATATAAATATAAATATAAATATAAATATAAATATAAATATAAATATATTATAAGTAAATAAATATAATAAAAATAAATATAAATCTCAATAAATACATTAAAAATAAATATAAATCTCAATAAACACATTTATATAAATAAATAGAAACAAATATAAATAAATAGAAATATTTTTCTTATAAAAGCATGGATGTATGAAGAAAAAGGGTGGAACTAGGGAACTGACACAGAATCTGAACATATTACTGCTATGCTCATTTTTAAAATGTGTACATGAAGTGAAAAACCAGTAAGCTGGAATAGGCTGATGCTTCCACTCATAACATGAGCTACAAATTATTTCATTTTCACTGCTTCAGCTTTTCATCTCTGTAGAGACCTGGGTGTTTTTCAAGCACACAGTGTGACTTGTGAAAATTCTGTTTATTGTGGGAGTACTTTAGGTGACTTAAATGTTTGCCCTAAAGATCATTCTGCTCCCAGACCTCTGATATTCTGCATGTTGGTGTCATTCCAATGACTGGGATGAAGCTGGACAACATTACAGCCTTTTGCAACCCCTACTCCTTAAATCCTTTAACAATAATAAAAAATAAGACTGAATGAGATGCACTGCTCTGTGTTTAGGCAACACTATTTTAGTTCATGAAACAATTTAGTCTCTGAAAATCTGTGTATCTCCCTGCATGTGTTTCAAGGGACTCTTTCAGTCCCCTGGCAACAGTCGTGAGGAGCACAAAACTGTCTTTGATGCTCTCCACTCTCCCAAATTTATCTGTACATGGTACATACAGTTTTTGTTTGCCTGGAGTCTTGTTTCATGCTTTTTGCCTTGGTTTATCTACTAACAATACAACTGGAAACTGTTTCTGGCTACAGGTTGAAGATAGTGATGTGAAACTCTCTGAGAAAGCACAGCTGATATTGAAGGTAAAATGAAACACTTTGGGTAAACTTAAGTTATGCTTTCCAGAGCCAACATTGAAAAAAATCTCTCAGCTGGTAGTAAAACTGGTTTTTATTATGTTTGTTATTCCTCTTCTTCGAAAGGCTTGCCTTTTCTACCCTCTTTCAATCTAGAAAAAAAAAATAATACATTGTGTGTAAAAGTTTGAGGTTTTCTTTATTTCAAAGAACGACAAAACCCAAGAGCAAGAAGGGTTCTAATAAAGCTATGTTTTCATGGAAGTCTCACTAAGTACAGCCCATGGAGCTCATGTTTCAAAAAAAAACAACCCCAAACTCAATGTCACTCTACATGCAACTTTCTTTCAACTAAATTAGCATGGTAAATGTCTAAAGGAAAACACTTGAAGCATTATGAAAAAGAAAAGAATTTGGGATCTGGGAACATCTTAAACCACATGAGTTTCACATTTGTGGTTTCATTTGTGGTTACCAGAAATCTTCATTACAAATAGATTTATTTTCCTGTAATATACTTTTAGTGCATCAGATTGACAACCTAAAAACAAAAAGCTCTGCCTTGTGGTTGTGACAATAGCTTGGAACTTCATAGCTGCTGGCAAAATCAAAAGCAGAGGGAAGTGTTTTTCAAAATTATCCTCTTGACATTCTGTCTTGCACTGGTTCTTCTGTATCAACGGAGTCTAAAACTCTTGTAAATGTCCTGACAGATGCTGTTTAAGACAAAAAAAATCTTTTCTCTTGAAGCAAAAGCACGTGAAAATATTCTTGACTGGGGCACAGCCCTTGATGCAGTCTGTGATGTTGTTGGGTTTTTTTTCCTGTTTAGGAAGACATATCTTTCCTGGGCACTTTACTCACTGGAGGTGATGGAGCCTACATTTATTCCAGCAACCCACAGGCCATGCCAGCAGAAGGTGAGTTGTGTTTTTTCAAGTCCTGAGGTCACCCCTCCTGGCTCAGTTCCCCCAGCTCCCTCAGCTGCTCCTGGGCAGATTTGTCCTCCAGCCCCTTCCCCAGCTCCATTCCCTTCTCTGGACATCCCCTCAATGACCTTCTGGTCCTGATGGACCCAAAAGTGAGCCCAGGATTGGAGGTGTAGCCTCAGCAATGCCCAGCCCAGGGATGCTCCCTGCCCTGCTCCTGCTGGCCACAGCACTGCTGGTACAATCCAGGATGCTGGTGGCCTCCTTGGCCACCTGGGCACACACCAACTCAGTTCAGCTGCTGTCAACCAACAGCCACCAGGTCCTTTCCTGCTGAGCAGCTTTCTGGTGTTTAGCAGGGTTTCCCTTGAGGTTATGTGCCTTGCTTTTTCTCAGCTGGAAGGCAGGAGGGCTCTGCAGAGGGACCTGGACAGACTGGAGAGTTGGGCTGATCCCAAGGGGATGAGGTTCAACATTCCAAGTGCCGGGTCCTGCACTTTGGCCACAACAACCCCATGGGGAGCTCCAGGCTGGGCACAGAGTGGCAGAAAGGGACCTGGGAGTCTGGATTGCCAGGAAGCTGAAGAGGAGCCAGCAGTGTGCCCAGGTGGCCAAGAAGGCCAATGGCATCCTGGGCTGGCTCAGGAACAGCGTGGCCAGCAGGTCCAGGGAAGGGATTCTGCCCCTGTGCTCAGCCCTGGGGAGGCCACAGCTTGAGTCCTGTGTCCAGTTCTGGGCCCCTCAGCAAGTCCCTCAGGAAGGAGCTTGAGGTGCTGGAGCAGGTGCAGAGAAGAGCAAGGAGGCTGTGAAGGGATCCAGCAGAATTGCTGTGAGGAAGGGCTGAGGGAGCTGGGGGTGTTGAGGCTGGAGAAGAGGAGGCTCAGGGGAGACCTCATCACTCTCTGCAACTCCCTGAAAGGAGGTTGGAGCCAGGGGGGGGTTGGGCTCTTTTCCCAGGCAACTCTCAGCAAGACAAGAGGGCAGGGTCTCAAGTTGTGCCAGGGGAGGTTTAGGTTGGAGATGAGAAAGAATTTCTTTCTGGAGAGGGTGATCAGGCATTGGAATGGGCTGCCCAGGGAAGTAGTGGATTCTCCGTGTCTGGAGATCTTTCCAAAGAGCCTGGATGTGGCACTGAGTGCCATGGGCTGGGAACTGCAGTGGGAGTGGATCAAGGGTTGGACTTGATGATCTCTGAGGTCCCTTCCAACCCAGCCCATTCTAGGATTCTGATTCCTTGAGCCTACAGCTGCTGCTCAAGGCGCAACATTTTTGTATTCCACTGTACAGAGAGGGAATTGTTGTCACAGTGCTGAGGTACAACACAAGATAACTGATAATCAAAGTGCTTGGTGACCTTTAGAGGAATATGTTTGGCTTTGCTGTTTTTGTAGCTGCACAATGTAGTGTTGTGGGTAAATAATGATGTATAAGGCAATCAAACAGCAGCCTTCATGATGCAGAATTTATTTTTCCTTGAATTGAACAGATTTTAAAGAAGGTTAAGGCAGAATAACTTATTCAGCTATTTTGCAATACTGTGCTGTGGGTACATGTTTTTTCAATAAATAACTAGAGAATGGTGAACTGTATTTATGTATTTATTTATTTAGACATTGTGAGAACTGGCCATGCCTCCCCTGATGGAGCAATTTACTTTTTGCCTTTTTTGGAGAGATTTGTGAAGTAAAATGTTTTGGTGACTCTTGAGATGGAGAGTTACAAGTAGGTGGCATAAGGGATATGTAGCACTTCAGTCAGTGAGATATTTCATTAGGTGTCAAGTGAAAATCAACTTGATCTTGTTCCCTGCCCTGCCAGACAGTTTGCTGTGCTCTAATTTGGGCTTTACTGAGGTTGTAGCCATGTCATCTGGCAAGAGGAGATGTAAAAGGTGCTGTCAGACAGGTCCTCACCTCTCTCCATCACTTCTGTCTCACTGCAGAGAGGTGTCCAGCCATGACTGACGTTCATTTAAAAAGTTTAGACTGTTCAGCTTTTATTTTTTTGTTCTAAGACAACTGTTGTCTGAGGGATTTTTGTGGGATGAGCTTAACTGTTTCCAGTCTGGCCAAGCAGACTCAATTTGGTGATCCATCACTTAGGGAAAACACACAAGCATCTCAAGTTGTTTGTGATAGAATTCCCTGACTTCCATATTAAAGGAAGCCCTTTTAGTTAGGATTAATTAAAACTCTTTTTGGCTGGCTTTTACTTAACATCTCTGATTTCCCATTCTCTGTGAAGTGGGATGTTCTTGGAGATCTGACAGCAAATGTTGTATTTTATGGTTTTTTTTCCTTGACTGCTCACTAGAAGGACCTGATTTAACCTTCACATCTACATGATCACATATGGCTTTGTCTCCATTCTGCTTGCTGTCAATTTGGGCCATGAATTTGGGATTGTTGTGTTTCCCAACCTAACAGTAGCTGTTGTTCCAATGTCATTTTTGTTAATTAGGAGGCTCAGTGTAAACCATTTACATTTGTAATTAGCAGAGCCTGTGTTTTTTTAGGTTACTGTTGAAATCTGATGTTGAATCAAGCTCTTTATTAAACAAAGCCTTCACACAGAACAACTTTGATCTTATTCTAAGTTGCCATTTCTAAAGGAAAACATCTTAATGTCTTAGCTACTTTCTTAGCTCCTCTGAGCAGGGTTTGCTAGATGGAGCTGGATGTGCCATCATGTTTAACTGTAGTTGTAATTCCTTTGCTGCTTGGCTTTGCTTTTTCTTGAAGCATAACTGAGTAATGCTTTTTTTTTTTTTTTTTTTTGGTCTGTAAATGAAGTATTTAACCTTTCCCTTTTGCTGACTCACAGCCTTCTTTCTATGGGATGTGATCCTGCTTTTTAATGCCTGGTCCAGCACTGGTAGCAGAGGTCCAGCTGGCAGCCCCTGCTTAGTCATTTATTCCTGGCTTTCTTCTGCCTCTTGGAAGTTAACTTTATGTTGATGTCAGTTGCTAGTGCTTTGGTGGAATTTTATTTTATTTTTTTTCTCCTTTCTGCCATCTAGGCCTGCTGTTTCTCATTTTCCAGCTGCTTTCCCTCATCATGCAGGTTTATGAACCAAAGTGTTTGTAAGATGACAAGACAACCAGAGATAAGAGTGGATGCTGTGTCTCTCCTGGCTGTCACTAGGTGGTTGCCAGCTCAGTAATAGTTGTCCCTAGACACAAAAGTCAATGCAAACCTGCAGGTTTTTTCTGTTTTAAGCTTTGTTTTGAAGAGGAAATGAAAGGAAGGCTGTTGCCTTACACCTCTCTTGCTGTTTGCACAGTACATGGAGGTATATTGAAATTTTGCTGAAAATCTGAGCAGTTCTTATAGTGTTATAATATTTACATTTTGGGTTGGATGTCTTCAGTTCTTGTTTTGTCAGCTTTACCTTTCTGGAAGTTTGCAATGTGAAATGATGGAAAATTTTGTGGAAAAAAAGCCACAAAATCCTAACAATAAGTGAGCTCCAGGGGATTAGATGAAGTCAAATGGAATTATAGTTGTGTTTCTTCCCCTTGATAGTGGTATTGGTAAAGATCATCCCAAATCTATACTCAACTGTACTGCATGTTGGTTATTTTTTGCAAGAATAGGCAGTTGTCACATATACCTAATAATATTTTTTTTTCTTCCAAATTGCAGGCAAATTGTACTTCTTTTCAGATGGCATTCTCTTTGCTGATCCCCACCATGGCAGCATTTCCATTTCAAAGAACCACATGAGTTCCATTTCTCTCTATGATGGGGTGAGCAATTTGTATATTTCTACTGGCATGAACTTTTAAATCACTTCTTACAGCCCTCCTGTAGGGTACTAGCACAAAGTTTGACTCTCAGTTGCAGTTTTATGAGTTTTATGTGTGAAACTCATTCCCATATAACTCATACACTTTTGGTACTGGTTATCTTAACCAATTACTGATTAGCTAAACTGGAAGGAGGAGAGAATTTTGCATTAGACTGAGTTATCAATGTGGTATTAATAGTGTGGGAAATAGCTTTTTATTCAAAGAAAAATAGCAGAGCACTCATAGAACACTCATAGAACTCAGCCCTCATGAGGCCACACCTTGAGTACTGTGTCCAGTTCTGGGCCCCCCAGTTCAGGAAGGATATCGAGGTCCTGGAGCAGGTCCAAAGGAGGGCAACCAGGCTGGTGAAGGGACTCGAGCATAGACCCTACGAGGAGAGGCTGAGAGAACTGGGGTTGTTCAGCCTAAAGAAGAGGCGGCTCAGGGGAGACCTCATCGCTCTCTACAACTCCCTGAAAGGAGGCTGTAGCGAGGTGGGGGTTGGGCTCTTTTACCAAACGACTTTCAACAAGACAAGAGGGCATGGACTTAAGTTGTGCCAGGGGAAGTTTAGGTTAGATATTAGAAAGAATTTCTTTACGGAAAGAGTGATCCGTCATTGGAATGGGCTGCCCACTGAAGTGGTGGATTCTCCGTCCCTGGAGATATTTAAAAAGAGCCTGGATGTGGCACTCAGTGCCATGGTCTAGCAACCGCAACGGTGGTTCAAGGGTTGGACTCGATGATCTCTGAGGTCCCTTCCAACCCAGCCAATTCTATGATTCTATGATTCTATGAACATTGAACGGGCATAAGTGATGGAGAGGGAAGAGTTGAAGGCACTGTGAAGTCATTTGGTGTACTGGAGGGTGAAATGCTCTCTTCTATTCAAAATATGTTTGGCTTTCAGTCAGATGTTGATGGCAGTGACTAATTATCTCTGGAGAGGTCACGAGCAGTGTCTGTCTGCTGTCCTGGAGCATTTCATAGCTGACAGGGTGTAGGGAGTGACTGGTTCAACTCTGCCAAGCTGAGAAGGAAGGGCAAGGGGCAAGCAACTACAAATATTTGGAGTAATTGCATTAAAAGACTTTTAGGTGTAGACATTTTGCCATTCCTGTGACTGAGATCATTTCTTTTGGCCAGTTTACCAAGCTATTAGTTTGGTCCCTGGCTCAAGTGGGAATTGGCAGGTTAATGCTGGCAACTCAGCTAATTTTTTCCTCTTTAAGACATGCTCTGGATCAATATAATTTTTGCCAATATCCATCAGGATGGAAAAGGAGTTATTTTGGTTGGTTATTGTTTCCTAAGCACTGGAAAAGAAAATGATCTGTTTCCTTTGCTTCCTATTCTCTTCAGGTGTGGTATTCCCCATTTGTTTGGTGACCCCCAGAAAGCATTGTGTTGCTGTGATTTCATCATGTAATAGAGGAAACCAGTCAAATACAATGAAAGTGTGTGATTCCATTGAGATGAAAACACAGCAGTGAAGAGAATCTTACCTTAGCTGCCTTTTCTTCTATGTCATATTGATTGCCCCTTGCTACTTTCAGGAGCTATTTTAACACTGACCTTCCTTCTATTGTTTGCTTCAAGACACTCACTTTCATAAAATGAGCTATTTATGGGGCCTGGCTATCATTCTTGAGCTGATGCCAGATTTTTGTGTAAAGCTAAACCTTGACAGAGAGCATTTTTATTGTTAACTGACTTGGCATAATACAAGGGTGGAGAGCTTAAAATGTTAAGAAGTGACAGGAGGAGAAGGGTAATTGTTAGTAGGCTTTTTCTGATAGTGCAACAATATTGATGGGAAAGAAAGGATAATTTAATGCTCGGATTAAAATAAAGGAGCCAAAGATTTAAGTGATGCAGAGCAGCTCTAGCACTGTGCTAAATCCTTCGCTTTTTAACTTGAAAACGTCTGCACTCCTGCCTTGAAAACGTGGTTTTTCTGTTCTGAGAAACTGGTCCCTTAGTGACACCTCAGCTCCTGAAGTCTTTGAAGCTCACAGATAGTGAGTGTGTGGAGGACAGGACAGATTCCTCACAAAACTGTACCATGAAAATCTAAAGCAGAACCCAGACCCCAGACATAAATCTCCCATCTCCTAAGGCAGCACAAGTTTGACTTAGAACCCCACTGGGAGTAAAAAAAAAACCAACAGGTTCCACTATTCCCCCACTCCATACTCCCAGATTTCTTTCTTTTTCTTCTGTAGCTGTTCAGTGTCAATAAACTGTCTCAAGGAATCTTTACTTTAGGTTCTTACTTCAGAGCAAGTGTTTCATTTTGTAAGGACCTGCATCAAGCATTGGTTTTGGCCATCAGTCAGTCAAGTGAGCAAATATTATTAAGTAATACTTGGATTTCACAACATTCATATCTTGTAAAATATGGAAGTGGCTTCTTTTTAACGTTAGGTCATTGGGGATTTATTGCTGCTGCTTCCCAGCTTTTTCCAATTTGTGGAACCCTAAACATTTTCCAGGAGGAGGAGCACATTCTGTTGGGCATCTCACATGGAGATTGCAGCATGTGTGACTTGGCCTTTTAGTTGTTTCTGCTGAAATCTACATGGCATCCTGGAGAATCCACTACCTAAGGGTTCCAAAAGCCATTTTTTCCTGAGAAAACTTGTTCTCTCCCAGGAGAATATTTTTCTTTGTTCTTTAGTAACTTCAATGGCATCAAGAGGATTAATGTTATATCAGCCAAGAGTAGAGATTTTCCTTCAAATATCTGCATTGATACTGGTTCTTCCCCAAGTGTTTGCCAAGCTGGGCTTTTTCTTATCAAAAATTAAGTGGAGTTCTTTGCACAGTTCTGTTCAAAGGCAATTGGCTGCTACTCAATTTCTGATGTGAACCCAAAATAGGGGAATCCCATTTTCCAAGGATGTTTCATGCTGCTGCATTCTACTGTTTTTTCTAATACTTTGGTGTGAAAAGAGTTTTCCAGCCAAAGCTTGACCATAAACCACTTCAGCAAGGTTGTACACAAATGCCTCTCTTGAAATTCAGAAAGCTGAGGGTCACTGCTGTTTTATTAGAACAAAAATGGGACAGCCTGATGTCAGTACTTCTGAGGGACACTGATGATGAGGGTTTCAGATTCCTGTGGGTGAAGACACAGGTCAGGTGAAGGAGCAATAGATTGAAGAGAATTTCTGCTCATTAAACAACCTTAGAGAAACAGAACACTTCCCATGTGTAGCTGACCTGCACTTTAAATCACAGAACTGATGGATGTAGCTCATCTCAGCATGGTTCCTTTCAGGTCAGAAACTCACAAGCATTAGAGAAAAAAAAGTCAGCAATAGCACCAGGCCATCCTTGAAATCTTTTTAATTCACTTTTCCAGGATGTCTGTGCCAGAGATGTGTGGGTGGAGATGAAAGTGGCTTTGTTGTGAAGAGTTTGGTCTGGTTTTTGGTAGAAGGAAAAGCTAGAAACTAAAATTCAAGCTTTTCTTTTCCAGACAAGACAAAGCTTAGATGCTTGGAACAATTTCAGTTGTTTTCTTCAGAGCTTATGGTATCTCTAAGAGTTCCAGAGTACAAACTGAGGAGCACTGTAAGGCTGCAGTGGATCCTTCTGCTCCATCCCTGTGCTGTGCAGGTTACTCAGTGTTCAGATGTGTTCCCAGCTATGACTGGAGAAGTTCTGTTCTCTGCTATTTAATGTATTAAGCCTTTTTCCTCCCCAACTTTCAATAGCTTTTAATTATAATTTGTCCTGTTTTCTTTCTTTTCCAGGATTCAAGCAGTATTGTTGCTGCTCTCTTCATAGACTTCAAAAGTTCCTTGCTTGCTCACCTACCAATTGAATTCCAGTCCCGAGACAACTTTCTCATGCTTGCACTTTTCCCCAAAACAAAGATTTATAAAGCTTTTTATTCACAGGTAAAGTAAAAAAAAAAAAAAAAGATAGGTTTGGGTGGGAGGAAAACAACACAATTATTTTTCATGTTTCAGGTGGAGACATGGATGAATTTGATGTTTGTCTTAACTAATGAAACTTGGAAAGGTGTTTGTTTCTTCTATTAGTTGAGCCCCTAAAGCTTGTCACCTGATAAGTTAATACAGAAAATGTTGATGTTCAAAGGTTTTCAGTCTTCACAAGCAAAACCTTTTCCTATATCCTGATGAATAAGCACACTTTAGAAAGGAGAAGGGGCAGCTGATATTGAGGGAGCAAACCAGTTAGGAAATAAATTGAAATTATCCTCTGGGAAGCTGGCTGAGATTCATGGAGAGTATTAAGAGACACCTGATGTGATTTTTTTTTGAAGCTGATTATCAAATTTATCTAAAATCAGGGTGCTGCAGTAGGAAGGACTGACACAGATAACTTTGAACACTGTCAGAGAGCCTAACAAGGGGTGGGTTTTTTTATTTTATTTTATCCAGCCAAAACCAGAAAGAATAGGTCTGAAATTTCTGACTATTTCTGACTTCAAGCACCTGGTTTGAAGATTCAGTGTTAGTGGGAGGTTGGTGCAGTCTCTGGAACCAGTGTCACCCAGACAGTGAATTTCTCTACCTTTGAAGACTTTGAAAACTTTGGAGGACAAAGTGATGGCTGCCCTGTTCTGCTCTGCCAGCAACCATCCAGCTTTGGAGCAGGAGATGGATCTGGAGACCAAGCAGAACTTTTGGAGTCTCTGTGTCCTTTGGCATCAGCCTTGCAGGCTTGAGGTTATCAGAGACTTTTCCCTGCCATGTGGACCTTCCCAGGGGCATGGCTGCTCCTGATCTTAAGAACTTGCATGTGTGAGAAACTTTTAACTTATGTTTTTATTTCTAGTGATCATGTTGCTTATTAAATTTAATGCTCACCATGTGCTTTCTGAAGGCAGTGAGTGCTCCAAAAGCTTGTTTTCTAGTAGTTGCATTTTAAATGTAGCACTGGCGTATAATTGGCTACAGCAATTGTATGTGGTGGCAGAGGTTCTATTGTGTTTTTTTTCTGTGGTCAGACACTTTTGGATCATGATCCTTAGGGAAGTTTTGTTAAAGTCTTTAAGTACCCCTTATGGCATTGTATTATTCTCTAAGCAGATTGGCTTCATGCATTGTAATGCAGAGGCTTTTTTCATAAACAAAACTTTATAACAATGGCACTTTTGAGGAAATGAGCCTGGAATTTTTAGGGCTTCACAAGAGTTTGAGTATGGCATCATAATACTGGACTGGAAAAGACCACCTAGCTCAGTGAGTACATGCCCCACTAGGAGTATTAATGTTACCATAAAATTTCCCCTCCTTTTATCTCAAGTGTTCAGATTCCACTGTGTGAGGGGTTGTGAATATGTTGGTTGGTTGGTTTTGAATTTTCAGCCTATTTTATTTGCTCTATTTTTATATCTGGTTTGGGGTTTGCTTTTTTTATCTTTTTTACTCTACCAGCAGACCACCTGAGGTAATCAGAAACTTCAGACCTATTCTTTCTGGCTTGTTTGGCTGGATAAAATAAAACCAGATCCTTTTTAGTCTCTGCTCCTGAAAAAGTTTTCTTTTTCTCTGATCATCATACTACTTCTCTTTTGGTCTGGTTTTTGGGGTTTTTTTGTCTGTAGATTTCCAGTCTGTGTGTAGCAGCTGAAATGAGGGTATTTGTTGTACAGAGGCTATAATAGTTCTCTCTCCAGAAAATGTTCAGAGGTACCTTTGGTTTCTCTTTAGGTTTTTTTTGCTGCCTTAAATTAATAGATTGCTGTTGGTTTTTGAGTAACTCCTTCAGATCCTTTCTCTTTTGCTACCCACTGATTCTCCAGCTGATTCCAGAAGTCTTTTTTTTGTTTTGTTTTGTTCATCCTTGCTTTTATAGTTACCTTCTGTTTTCCTTTCTATTTCTTCCATACTGAGTTAGATCTGTTTTCCTATGAAGCAGCTCAGTGCTGAGTTGACCATTTTTCAACTGAGTTCCCCCAAAATGCTGTTAATTCTCTTAAGGTTATGCCAGATTCATCACAACAGATGTCAGTGGGGTATTCCCTAAGCAGTCCTGATGGATGTCCTGCTGCTCCTTTTCCCAGGGCTCCTTTTCCCAGTGCTCTTTTCCCAGTGCTCCTTTTCCCAGTGCTCCTTTTCCCAGTGCTCTTTTCCCAGTGCTCCTTTTCCCAGTGCTCTTTATGCTGCTTCTCCTTTGAGATACTTTTCTCTTGACCAGTTTTATACTGAGTTTCAGTTTCTGCACCTTTGGTCCTGCTTCAGTCCCAGTAAACACATCTTTTGGTCTGAAAGATCTGACCTCATGAACAAAAACTCTTCATGAGATCCAGTCTACCTGACTGTGCAAGCCATGGAAACGTGTAATTGGATTTTGTTTGTATTTACCTTCAGGGATTTACTGATTTCCTCCAAAATCTTGCCTAGGCATCAATGTCACAGTCATTCTACAGACTCCTAGTTACAAAGATTCACTAAAATACAAGCAGTAGATTGACTCCTCTCCAAACACATGGCATGATGTCTTGCTTACTGGAATGATGTTTGAATTATTCCCATATTATTAGGGAGCAACAATGATCTGAGTGTGTTAAATTCCTTGTAACTGAGACTTGTGACTTGCAAGCTTGGTTTTGATCACCAAGAACTGGGATCTGGTTTGCAGATTTGTGTAGATGGGACTCAGTGCTTTTCAAGTCCTCAGCTGTAATTGGTAGGGGAGGAAAATTTGCTCATGCTTTGGGGTTGTATTGATTCATTTTGGTTTTCTTCATCTTCTCTAATGCTCCAGCAGCTCTTTTAAAAAACATTTGACAAAAAGGACTTATTTCCTTTGAGTTCTGTCTGTCTGACCTGCTCCCATCTCATCCCTACCCCTTTCCCTTCTAAAGAAGACACTTGCAGTCCTTCCATCCCTTGTAGGCATTTTCCTTTTCTTTTATTACATGGTTTGAAGTGTTTTGTTTTCTTTTTTTTTTTTTAAAGTTGCATGGCTCCTTCCTCACAAGCAGTATTGTTTTAGTATAAAAAATCTTATTTATTTTGATGGCTTTTACCTCAGTACCCTGCATTTAGGATGCCGGGGTGTTCATGGAAAGCAGTCTCCCCCTTTTACTTGTTTTGTCTTGCAGCAAATTATTGTGAAAAATGACAATGGCTCTTGCCTTTACTTATTAAAAGGAGGGAAATACCAAACACTTAAAATGAGTGTGTGATTCATCTGAAGCTGATTTCTAGGTTCAGAGAACCATTCATATTAATGGGACTTGGCGAGAGCAATAGGTTGCGAGCCAAAACAGGGTTCCCTGGAGGAATGAAGGGCTCCCTGTGCTTTTGTGAAGGAACAGAGTTGTTCTTCAATTTCTAGAAATGATTGCTGCAATCTTCCCTCCTGAAAATTATGATCCTACTGAGGGGAGACTTATATTCTGTTCCTGTAATTAGACAGTAAATGCTTTGCATATGCTAGAATTAAAAGATAAATATGAACGTTGCCTTTAGTTTGGGCAAATTTTTTTTCCTGTTTTGTTTTTTTTCCCCCCCAGCTAGGAAGATGGGGGCAAAACTAGACCATTTACTGAAGTTACTTCTGAAATCAGTTCCACTTTAGCCAAAGAGAAGCTCACAAAATCTGATTTGTGGTGACCTCTTCCAGATTTTGAATTTGGGGAACAAAACCAGTGTTGTAAAATCTTTACTGGGTAGTTAAAATGTGGGAATGTTTTGAGGTGGACAAAGCCAATTCCTAAAGAAACTTAAATTTGGAAAATAATGTCACTCACGTGTGGTTCTGGTTTCTTCCAGGTTTTCTGTTCGTGGAAAAACCAAACAAACTCAGGATTATCTTTAAGGCTTGTCCAGGAAGAATTCCTGTCTGGGGAACAAAAGAGACTGTAAGTTCCTGCCACTTATTCCTGTGGAATTACAGATTAAATGTCTGCTGCAATCAGAAAAATCCTGTTGTGTCTTGAAGATGTAGATAATAGTTCAGAAAGGAATTTTTAGGTCCTAATGCATCACCCACTTTGTTTTATTTTTGTAGTATTTACTACGTATCCATCTGGTTTAAAAGATAAATTTCAAGGTTTCTCCTTTAACCAAATCATTAATTTGCTTCTTTTAGGCATTCCAGGGCTCAGAAGCTGTTTAATGCCTTGTCTTTTCCTTCTGGGGAAAGATGCAGGGAGCTGAAAATATCTGCTGCCCTTCCAGAACTGGAGAGGTGAGGAATGATTTTTGATTTCAAGGGATCAGTTTTGTCAGAAATAATACAAAAATATTTTCACATATGCAGTGATCATCTAAAAATGGCTTATTTATTAGCTGTCTTTACACTGAATCTTTTTATTCTGAGATTCATTATTTCCTCTCTAGGAAACCTCTGTTTTTACCTTGTTACAATTTATATGAATGAAGCCTTTTGGTCCTGATTGTAAGGAAATCTTTTTTTTCTGAAAGGTTTGTGCAACATTTTACTGTCAGCAGCATCAGTCCTGAGCCAGTAATGAGAGCACATCTCCCTGTTTTATTGCAACAGTCAGACATAATTACTGAGAGCAAAGCAGAAAGTGATAAGGTAAGAAAGCAGCCCCAACACTACTTCCTTGTCATAGAATCCTAGAATGGGCTGGGTTGGAAGGGAGCTCAGAGATCATCAAGTCCAACCCTTGATCCACTCCCACTGCAGTTCCCAGCCCATGGCACTCAGTGCCACATCCAGGCTCTTTGGAAAGATCTCCAGACACGGAGAATCCACTACTTCCCTGGGCAGCCCATTCCAATGCCTGATCACCCTCTCCAGAAAGAAATTCTTTCTCATCTCCAACCTAAACCTCCCCTGGCACAACTTGAGACCCTGCCCTCTTGTCTTGCTGAGAGTTGCCTGGGAAAAGAGCCCAACCCCCCCCTAGCTCCAACCTCCTTTCAGGGAGTTGCAGAGAGTGATGAGGTCTCCCCTGAGCCTCCTCTTCTCCAGCCTCAACACCCCCAGCTCCCTCAGCCCTTCCTCACAGCAATTCTGCTGGATCCCTTCACAGCCTCCTTGCTCTTCTCTGCACCTGCTCCAGCACCTCAAGCTCCTTCCTGAGGGGCTGAGGGGCCCAGAACTGGACACAGGACTCAAGCTGTGGCCTCCCCAGGGCTGAGCACAGGGGCAGAATCCCTTCCCTGGACCTGCTGGCCACGCTGTTCCTGAGCCAGCCCAGGATGCCATTGGCCTTCTTGGCCACCTGGGCACACTGCTGCCTCCTCGTCAGCTTCCTGGCAATCCAGACTCCCAGGTCCCTTTCTGCCACTCTGTGCCCAGCCTGGAGCTCCCCATGGGGTTGTTGTGGCCAAAGTGCAGGACCCGGCACTTGGAATGTTGAACCTCATCCCGTTGGGATCAGCCCAACTCTCCAGGCTGTCCAGGTCCCTCTGCAGAGCCCTCCTGCCTTCCAGCTGATCCACACTCCCCCCATCTTAGTGTCATCTGCAAACTTGCTGATGATGGACTCAACCCCCTCATCTAAATCATCAATAAAGATATTGAACAGAACTGGGCCCAACACTGATCCCTGGGGGACACCACAGCCGCCATTTTGATGCAGCCCCGTTCAGCACCACTCTCTGGGCCCGTTCCAGCCAGTTCCTAACCCAGCACAGGGTGCTCCTGTCCAAGCTGTGGGCTGACAGCTTTTTCAGGAGGATGCTGTGGGATACGGTGTCACTTTGCTGAAGTCCAGGTAGACTTGTCCCTTTTATAGAATATTTAGCAAATATTTAGTTCTGCTGCAGGCAATGCAGTGAAGTATTGCTGGATGCTGACCCATGCGCTGCCTCCTTCTCCAGTACCTCCCATTGACACTGAACTTGCCTCAAGTCTTTTTCGTGGCATAAATCCCTCTGCCCTGGTTTTCTGATTAGTTTGCTTACATTTTTTTTCATTTAAACAGTCTTTTGGAAGTGATAATGACCCTCCAGCCTGATAAAATGGAGACAGAAAATGAGGCATAGATCTTCAAGGGAATGGTTTTCTCTAATGTCCAGGGTTAGCCCTAAAGCAGTAGTTTGTGGGTTTGTTTTTGGTTTTTTTTTCTGTGAATTGCTGAATAATTTAACTGAATTGTTCTCTGGAACATGAAAGTCCTTTAAATAGTATACAGGTAGCACATGATATTTAACATTTGCTGATATTATCTGTAGAACACTCAGTTCTCTATAGGGGCAACAACAAGTGTCAGACTTCAGGTGTGCTTTAAATAACATTTTCAGAGAAAAGATTTCCTTGTAATTTCCCAGCATTTGAAATCTCCTCTAAGCAAGAAAGGCAGAGCAGGAGGAATAGAGGCTTTTTCTGAACCTTGCAATGCCATGGCAGCCTCATTTCCTGGGATCTAGTTCAGAGAGACTGTACTGATGCTTAGGTAGTAATTAATAAACCTTTTAAAAATCTGATTTTCAAGTTAGCTGAAGTGGTTTTGTGTATTTAAAAATAAGAAAAACCTTCTTGATACTTTTTGTATGGAATTCTGTAGAACATGCAGGCAGAGTGCCTCTCATTTTTCTGAGTCCTTTCTCTAGCTCTGTTATCAGAAATACTGATTTTCTGTGAGCATCCAGAAGGGATTTTGAGGCTAGGATACAAATAATCTGCAATGGTTGTCTTCAAATACCATGTAGAAACTGGGAGAGGTAATTTGTTAGTAGCAGGATGATATGCAGTGTGATGAGTGACAATTCCTGAAGTTCAGTGCAGCACAGAGTTATTTTAGTTGTGTTTTTTCCAGAGTTTATTTGCTTACTTCTCTTGCCCCCTCCTTTACAAAGTGTAGAACTCTATTTACACCCTCTGGAGATATTCTCTGACTTCTTCTCAGTGTTTCTTTGCTATGATCCCTCTCCAAACAGCACAAGAAGTAGACATGCTGGAAACAGAGGTGCTTTATGCAGAAACTTTGCTATTCCTGTGTTAGAGCTTTTACTCTGCAGCCTCTTCCCTTTCCTACCCAATTTGCTGGAAAAAATTGTCTGTGGAGCTTGCTTGGTTCAGAATCAGAAACTTTGCTCCTTGTTTGATGAGACAGCTTGACATACACCATCATTTTTAGAACCATTTTGCTGTAATACTCTTGGGAATATTTGAATGTACCCTTGTTCTGGAACAGAACCTGTCTGGTGTCTCTTGCAGTGTTTGACATTTGCATTAATCCTTTCCACTGCAGCCTGGATTGTGATGGAAAGGTTTGGAGAATACTGTTTGCTGGATTTATCATCCTTTCACTGCATTTAAGGGATGAAAACCAGGAGAAAACATCTCTTTCCTAAATGAAGCATAGCTGAGTAGTGGCAGAAATACAACTACAGTCCCACTGTAATCAGATCTTACCAAGATAAAAGGTTTTTTTTGTGTGTGTAGTTGTTGAAACTTTTCTAATCTTCAAGTTTTCCCCTTCTAACCTGTTCTCTGTGTTTTAGGTGGTTATCACCATTATAACTGGGCTCCCAGGATGTCGTTGCAGTGATCTCTGCACTTTTCTTGTAGCATTTAACAAGGAGCATGGAAGGTTTGTACCCTTCTGGTTTTACAGTGCACTGGTTATACTGGTCCCCAAAGAACCACTCACCCTGAAGGAAATTAAACTATCAGTATTGCAATTAATTTAAAAACATAAATATACATATATTTATATACTTTTTTATATATATATCTCCCAGTTTCTAATTTGTAAACAAATGTGTTATAAGAATAAATTCAGTATCATAAAGCATTTTAACAAGTTATATATAGACTTCAGGGTAGGTGGTATTAATTCAGATAGGTCTCTGAACTGTGTTATGTCAGCTAGATTAACCCTTAGCTTTTTGATAGGGAAAAATAGGAAAGGAAATTTCTTATTAAGAACACTCTAGGTGTGACTGTAGATCCTATGAGGTATCTATGGAACTATCACTGATGCTACAAAATAATCCTAGAAGGGCCAAATAAATCCTGCCATAAGCAAGTATGAAAGTGGTCAAAACTTAAAGGAAACAGGTGAAGAGCTTCCATTTATTAACTTGTACTGAGTCCAAAATGTATTTTTCTTTGGTAAAAGAAAAAAAAAAAAAAGATTGAGAGACTTATACAAACAGTCCTTGCTTGCAGGATTGTTTTTTAATCTCAGCTGATTTCTGTTTTACAATAGCAGGAGATGCACTCTGGGCATGGCAATAAGAGAAACCTGCTGTAGGACTTGGGCATCCTCTGTGTTGATGTAACTTCTTGAAATTCAAAGGGAGAAATTCTATTCTTTTAAATCTTACAGCCAAACACCTTTTTAATCTTAAGATGAAAATCACCTTTTAAAACTTAGCATTTAATCTTAGTGGTGTTCTGGGCTGTTGATTTTTTTTTTTTTTTATTGCTTTGGAAATCGGTGTCTTGATATTGGCAACTTGATTCAGAACAGTTTTGTGGCTTTGTGTTGAGGGCAAACAAGTGAGGTGACTTTTCAACGTTTTGGGCTGATGCATTTTACCATCTTTTTCTGCAAATGCCCCATTTTTGCAGTGAAATATTTTCGTGCCCAGAACCTTGAGTTGGATTCCTCCAATTTTCCTTTACCACATCACTAACAAAGATGAGAATTACTCATCTGATGTGCTCTGGAGGAGCTGTTGAGCATTTTTATGAAATAACAAAGCCCTCCAAAACCTTTTGCTACAATAATGCCAAGAATGTGCTCATCCTGGAGCTGTCTGCAAGCCAAGGAAGTTCCTCTTTCCCCTGTGGTGTGACGCGTGGCACCTAATGGTTATCAGAATTTATTTTGGGTCTCTAGGTTCCAAATAAAAAGAAACCAGGACTATTATGTCACAGACCACTAACTTCTCTCTCTGTTTTTTGGTTCTCAGCTGGATGGTTTATCGACAAACCATGGACAGCCCAGAGTGTTTCAGTGCAGCTCCTTTCCAGCGTTACCTCTCCAGTGTCCTGGAGGCTCAGCAAAACCCCCACGTCCAGCAATCCTCTTATGCTCAAAAGAACAAGAGGCTCTTGGTGGTCTTGCAAGGGTAAATCTCTGAAAAACTCTTGGGGTTTTTTTTGTTTGTTTTCTACCTGATTCTGTGGCATTTATAAACTTTCCCAGCAGCTGATTGTTGTCTTATTTCTGGGCTCAAGTGTGGTCCTCTCTTCATGTAGTTTCACAGACATTTATGTTCATTTTCTGTGTTGCTCCATGGAAAGAGTGGTATCCAAGGTCTTCCTGCAGTCAAAAAAAAAGACAGACTGCCTTTGGCTCATCTTCCCTTTTCAGGAGATTGACCAGGATTTTTTTTTTTGATACTTTTAAGAAGTTTTCTTCCCCTTCCCTGTGGCATCTTAGACTGATGCTAAATGCCACTTGATTTATTGGTGCAGCTGCATGGTTTTCTATTTGGGCCTGGGTTTTTTCTTTGTTTTCTTGTTTTATTCCTGGATAGGAGGCACTTGTATTTCAAAAGCTGATGAAACTTCTTCACAAACATACTGAGGTGTCTCCTTCAGCCTTGCTTTTCCAGTGGCAAACTGAAAGAACTCATTTTCTGGCTTGAAAGCCATGGATCTAGATGAGGGCAATGGGATGGAGACAGCCTGAGATGGTGCTGCAAGTGGATATTTGTGAATACCACCTGCCATAGCATTATTTTAATATTTATTAATATATTTATTATATATATTGATATATTAATATTAATATATATAAAATTATTAATATATTAATAATTTATTAAGGGAGCATTGTGTTGTAGTCCCTGTTAGTACACAAATGAATTATTTCTACTTTTTCCCAACAGACTTGTTATTCACTGATAACAAAACCCCATGGAATACATGCACAAGTCTTTCCAGAGTGCAGCAAAGCAAATTAAATGAGTTCTTGCCTGCTTTTCCTCTATCATTTTCTCTGAAATTTGGCTAAAATGTTGGAATTGTTTTGATGAAGATCAGGGGTGAGGCACCACCTTATTCTTTCAGCAGAATATCTATTGATCTCAGGGCACGAGGTGACTGAGGGCATTTTGGTAAATTTTATTTTAAATGGATTCAGCATAAAAATGAATTTTAGGAAGCATATGCTATGGCATAAAGACTAATAATTCTCTCTCTGAAGTGCTCACCTTCAGCTTTTGAAAGAGAAGGAGTCTTTGGGGACTCTTTAATAAATAAATACATCATTTCCATAATTAAATGGTCCAGTCAGTTGGCAATATTTTTTTCTTCAAATAGAATCTTAAAAGCCTAAGCTCCTGGGTGACTCTTACTGAATTTTTTAAACAGAGAACGACTGCACTAGAGAAGAATTAAACTTTGCTTTTTCCCCTAAGTGTTTAACTCCTTTGTGTGCACAGATGCTTCCTTTGTCTGTGCATTTCTGGTAGCCCTTGCTTGGATTCAACAGCATTAGCTCCAAAAAATGTGATGCAAACTTTCCAAGTCCCAACTGTGATGAAAGATCTGAAGAAAGAGAAGCAATATGTCATGGGTGTGAGCTGGTATCCAAATAAACACTGGGGCAGCTTTTGCTCAACATTTCTTCTCTGGTGTGAGTCTCAAGTTGAGAATGAAGGGCTCAGAAGAATTCTGACCCCTTGCTGGCAGAAATAGACATTTCATTCCAGACAGCAGGAGAGATGGAAGTCAAACTGATGAACAGGTTTTGAATGGGTGCCAGGATTTTGTGGGGGAATAGTGAAGATGGAGCTGTCTGTGTCTGACATTGCCATCTGATGGGTGACACAAGCATCAGCTGCAGAATGTTTGCCCTCTCTTTTCTGAGTCAGAAGCAGGTTCTGAGTTCTAAGGCAGCTTCAGGGAGGTGCTGACATAACCTGGCTGGAATGCTTTTGGTTCCCAGGTTCATCTTTTTCACTTAGCACTTTCTTCATTATGATCTGTTCTGATAATTCTAAAAAGCTTTTCTTTCTTCTTCTTTCCTCTCCTCTTGCCTCTCCTCTTGCCTCTCCTCTTGCCTCTCCTCTTGCCTCTCCTCTTGCCTCTCCTCTTGCCTCTCCTCTTGCCTCTCCTCTTGCCTCTCCTCTTGCCTCTCCTCTTGCCTCTCCTCTTGCCTCTCCTCTTGCCTCTCCTCTTGCCTCTCCTCTTGCCTCTCTCTCCTCTTGCCTCTCTCTCCTCTTGCCTCTCCTCTTGCCTCTCCTCTTGCCTCTCCTCTTGCCTCTCCTCTTGCCTCTCCTCTTGCCTCTCCTCTTGCCTCTCCTCTTGCCTCTCCTCTTTGCCTCTCCTCTTGCCTCTCCTCTTGCCTCTCCTCTTGCCTCTCCTCTTGCCTCTCCTCTTGCCTCTCCTCTTGCCTCTCCTCTTGCCTCTCCTCTTGCCTCTCCTCTTCCCTCTCCTCTTCCCTCTCCTCTTCCCTCTCCTCTTCCCTCTCCTCTTCCCTCTCCTCTTCCCTCTCCTCTTCCCTCTCCTCTTCCCTCTCCTCTTCCCTCTTTTCTTTCTTTTTTCTTTTTTTCATGTTAATGTCAGATTATTGTATTTTTTTTCTTCAAGTCAGGGGAGTTTAGAATCCAGTGATGTACAAAATAACAGGGGCTTCAGGAATGGCTAATTCTGAGTTTTCTGGGTAGTTCTGGGTTGGCACAGACAGCTCTAAAGTAGCAGAAGTTCTCTAAATAATCCATTACCTTGCTAACTGACAGTCGAGTTCTGCAAGAAATTTTAACTGGCTGAGAAATCAACATCTCCAATAAAAACTCAGGTTCACTTCAACTTTGCTATTGTAAAGGAGTATAATGCAGCATTGTGTGGAGTGCTGATAAAAAAATGGAAGTGTTAGTTACAGAAGAATGCTTAAATTGGAATGCCTGATAAAAGTCAAAGGAGTTAGATTATTTTCTTTGCTTAAATTTGTGCTTAAGATGCTTTGCCTAAAATGCTTGTATTTATTTTTGTGCTTCCAGAAAGCTTTTCAGTTGTTCAGTGCAAAGCTTATGCTGCTTTTCTCTGTAGCTGCAAATAATTTATTACCAATGTTACTTGCACTCTGCTTAATAAGTGGTTATGTCAAGGTTTGAACAGCTTTGTAAGAATTTTGGTTGCCTTTTGTAGGGATCCAACTTTCTTGCCAGCAATTGAGTTACTTGATGCTGAAATGTGTCATTCTGTTTCCCTGAAACTCTTATTTCCTTCTGTTTTCTTACAGGTATACTGATGTTATTGATGTTGTACAGGCTCTGCAGACTCATCCTGACCCAGATGTCAAGTCTTCTTTCATCATTGGAGCAGTTAATACTTGTGTAGAGCCCCTGAGTTGCTATATGGAACACAGGTATGCTTGAAAATCTTTTAGCTAGTTTGAAAATCGAGGTGTAAATTTATAATATCTCTTTACAATTAGAGCTCTGGGGTAGTTAAATGCTATTGAGCTGTCTTAAAACTCATCAAGCTGCTAGGTAATTATTTTGGATGAACCTTGAAGTGCTAAGGGCTGTTTGGTTTCTAGTGATGATGCTTGGTATATATAATTATATGGAATACTGATAAAAGCTGAGCTTGTGGAAGTACAAACAAATACTTAATGTTTAAGTATATAAGTACATATATATTATATATATAAGTATGTATTATAAGTATATATTGTGTATATATATCTAAATACAATGCTTAAATACATATACTCTGGCCCAGGACCTTGTAAAATCTGGACAGTGATCTTTCCCTTTTTTCTGCTTTTTTAATCATTTATCTTCTTACCAACTTTTCATAAGCAGAACTAAAAATCAAGACGTGCATCTCAGGTGGGGTTATTGATTGTGCCACTGCTTTTGGGTGTTAAAGAAAGACCTTAGGGGTTTTAAATACAGAACTCATGGGAAGCAAGCCCAGAGTTAGTTGAAGAGAACGACAAAGCACGGAAGCCAAAGCTTTGCAAGAATTAAAATCTGATATCCTGGGTTACAGCAGAAGCAGGGTGGGGAGGAAACAGCAGCAAAGCCAAGTTGCTGACATTTTAAAATACTGTGGTATGGTTGCTGTATATGTGAGTGCTCCACACCTCAGCAAACATGGAGCTGTTTATGCTAAGAAATTATGATAATTATTGTTATGATAATAACTTTCAGAGTTTGTAGCACTGCTCTTTGTGATGAAACTGCATCATAGCTTAGAGGTGAACTGCCCAATCATTCCTTAAATTTCCCAGCTATTTTTAAAACACCAACATGCTGCTTGTGCTTTGCAGTACTCAGTAAGAAGATGTTACCTTCCTGCTGCTTCTTGTCTCCATGACAAAGCTTGTCAATAAATAATAAAGACTCCATAAAATCTTGGTGAGCAGATGGTGGAGTGCTGCTTCAACTTGTCTTTCCTGTACTTAGGGAAAGAACAAGTTCCATTCCTAGTTGTTTTGTTGGGTTTTTTTTTTTTAAACTTAATGTGTTCCTGGTCATGGTACTGAGCAGTATTTATAGCAGCAGTTGCCTGCAGTCCTTTGCTAACATTGTTTGGGTCCTGAACTGCAGGAGCAATTGAAGGAAGAGGCTTAGCTCTGCTCTGGACTATTTGTGTCTCTCTTTGAAGTTTCTCCTGATAAGAACTTACCAAGAAGCCATGCACTGCCACTGAAAAAAATCTTTAAGTTGAGAATTTTTGGCAGTTTCCCTGTGTGAATGGAGAAGAGTGATTTTTTTATTATTATTTTTAATCATTTTTTAAATTATTATTTTTATTTTTTTTAATGTCTGACTTGAAAGTTCTGCTGTTAGGAAAACCAAAACCATTTCTTGTCTTTGAAAGTTGAGTACTGGAGAGATGCAGCTCTCAGGTTGAAGGTCTGCCCTGTATTGAAGCCATGGCAGGGGAGAGGTAGTTGGAGGGGAAGAGTTCAAGTAGGATCTCTGGAGCTTTTGTGGACATGATCAAGCTCACAAAAATGATTGTAGCTTGTCCAACACAATGGCAGAAGTTGGTACAGGATGTACAGAAAGCATTATGTTCCTGCAGTCTTTCCATGAAGACCTCACCATGTTTGGGGGGCCCAGATTTTTAGGGTAAACCTAAAATTCTGATTGCTTAAATGGGGCTTGAAGTAATCTTGAAGCCTTTCTGTTTTCCTAGAATACAGAATAGATTGTGTAGTGGGAATTAGCTCTTACATCCCTTAAAGTATTAAAATAATCTACAAAACTAACTTCTGGGGAAGAACCCCTGACAGACATAACCTGGAGGAATGTTCCATGGATTGAGAAAAGGAAGCATTAAATGGTTTGAAGAGTAAGACTTTAGCTGAGGGTGTCTAAATGAATGTAGGTGCTTTATTTAATAATATCCATTCTTCAACACAAACCTCTGATTATTGGTTGTTTTTTTTTAGGCTTCTGTTTCCCAAGTTTTTGGACCAGTGTTCACAAGGTATGTGCCACTTTTCCTGACTTTGGATTACCCAGAACAAGAAGTTGAGTCACCTGGCCAAACAAATACACTGCAAATGCTTGAAGGAAAAGGATCAGGATGGAGACCTGGGGTCAGAACCATCAGTATAGAACAGGCAGTGTCTCTGCCAACATTTTTAAACACCAGTGGTGCCTTCTAAAGATGTGAGACTTGGTAGGATGGTGCATTCTGGTTACCCTCATCTGTAGGATGAGTTTCCTAAGACCGTGAGTTGAACTGCTTATCTTTGGCTGTTTGTTGTTGTTAATCTAGGAGCAAAATGGATTAGATTTGCCTTATTTCCTCTTTTGGGGAAGCATGAGGAAATGGACCTCTCCCCTCTTCTGTTTTTGAAAGGGAAAGATCATTTAATTACCTCATTTTCCTCTTCTTCATGCAGTGTGGAGGATCCTGGCAGGGTTCATGTGACAGAGCAGCAAACAAAAAAACCTCACTTGCAAAAGAACTGTTTCTTACCTGTACATTCCCTTTTATATCCTGACTCTGAAATACATCATCCTGCTTGTCAGATTTGGAATTCAGAGCAGCTGTTGGTGTAAATGGGTTCCTGACTTAGCATCAAATAAGTTATTTAAGTTCCAAGAGCAGAAGAAACTTCAGCTACAGCATCCTTACAGTGATGCTTAAGAGTTCTCTGGCTGATTTACAACAGTAAGACCAGTCCATGGGGTGTGTGTTTATATAAAACCAGATCATTTCAGTCAGATAATCTTTATTTTTTTACTTTTTATCACTCAGATAATCTTTATTTTTAGGCAGGCTATAAGCTCTGCCTGAACTTGGGTAGAGAATTGACAGCTGAGATAATTTTCAAGTCACAATTGGACTTCAAATTGGAGTTACTGCAGTGTGGGACTTTCTGCTCTTTCCCTGCTCTCTTCCCAGGTGAACTGCAGCAATGTAGGAGGTTTTTTTGTGTTTGTAATGACTTAAAAGCAGTTGTCAAAAGGATGCTGCACTTTTCTTGTGGCTATTTAGGCTGTAGTGCTCTGTTTTGCTGCTGGAATTAAGCCACCTCTTTCTTGGTCGTGTCAAGGGAGACCAAAAAAATGAAATCTAAAAGAACTCAAAAGAATGAAATTCAAAAGAACTCCAAAGTATGAAGTTGTGAACAAGCTGGAAAGTATGTAGATGCTTTTATATAAGTCAGTATCTTAATCTTATTTGGAGAAAAATGCTGAAGCTATGGGTTGGGGAACTGAGCAATAAATAACTGGTGATTAAAGGCATGGGTAAAAGGAGAATGTCAAAATTAAAAATATAATAAAGCATTAATAAGTGCTGAGAAGCTAGGAGTGCAAGCACGCCTTTGTCTTTTATGACAGGATTTTAAAAAAAAACCAAAAAAACAACACTCAGAGCTTTTTTTTTTTCTTTTCAAGTGTCTTTGTACAGACCTGTTTGGGTGAGAATTTGTCATTGTTCTGAAAAGAACTAAAAAATGCTTAGGACAAGCACAGCTAAATTTTCTATGGTCCAAACACTGAAAGAAGGAAAAATACCAGAGGTTAGAAGAATGTTCTTCTGGCAGTGAATTATTTCTGCATGTTGCAAGGTTTTGTCATGTACTTTTCAGATACAAAATGTGACATTAGATGGCCCAGAGGTCTGTTTGTGTGAAGCAAATTGTTTCGTATGAATAGAGGCAATTTTTATGTACAAGAGTTTTAAGAGGAAAAGTATGCTTTGAACTGAGATGTGGTACCCCCTTACACTTTCCAGACAAACAGAGAATTGTATCACATCTCTAGCAGAGAATTTACTTTGTATAATTGAGAATTCATTTCTGGCTCAGCAAGAGCAAGATTTAATGAGATATTCTCTGATTTGGTGGCTGGTCACCAGTGGTGTCCCCCAGGGATCAGTGTTGGGCCCAGTGCTGTTCAATATCTTTATTGATGATTTAGATGAGGGGATTGAGTCCATCATCAGCAAGTTTGCAGATGACACTAAGATGGGGGGAGTGTGGATCAGCTGGAAGGCAGGAGGGCTCTGCAGAGGGACCTGGACAGACTGGAGAGTTGGGCTGATTCCAATGGGATGAGGTTCAACAAGGCCAAGTGCCGGGTCCTGCACTTTGGCCACAACAACCCCATGGGGAGCTCCAGGCTGGGCACAGAGTGGCAGAAAGGGACCTGGGAGTCTGGATTGCCAGGAAGCTGAAGAGGAGCCAGCAGTGTGCCCAGGTGGCCAAGAAGGCCAATGGCATCCTGGGCTGGCTCAGGAACAGCGTGGCCAGCAGGTCCAGGGAAGGGATTCTGCCCCTGTGCTCAGCTCTGGTGAGGCCACAGCTTGAGTCCTGTGTCCAGTTCTGGGCCCCTCAGCCCCTCAGGAAGGAGCTTGAGGTGCTGGAGCAGGTCCAGAGAAGAGCAAGGAGGCTGTGAAGGGATCCAGCAGAATTGCTGTGAGGAAGGGCTGAGGGAGCTGGGGGTGTTGAGGCTGGAGAAGAGGAGGCTCAGGGGAGACCTCATCACTCTCTGCAACTCCCTGAAAGGAGGTTGGAGCCAGGGGGGGGTTGGGCTCTTTTCCCAGGCAACTCTCAGCAAGACAAGAGGGCAGGGTCTCAAGTTGTGCCAGGGGAGGTTTAGGTTGGAGATGAGAAAGAATTTCTTTGAGGAGAGGGTGATCAGGCATTGGAATGGGCTGCCCAGGGAAGTAGTGGATTCTCCGTGTCTGGAGATCTTTCCAAAGAGCCTGGATGTGGCACTGAGTGCCATGGGCTGGGAACTGCAGTGGGAGTGGATCAAGGGTTGGACTTGATGATCTCTGAGCTCCCTTCCAACCCAGCCCATTCTATGATTCTATGATTCAGTTTCAGACACATTTGTCCTATTTTTTTTGGTCATACACCACCAGTGGTTTTATTTCTGTTCCTGTAGCATCAGTGGGACAAGACTGGGGGTGATACAGACACGAGCAGACACTTGTAATGAGGATATAAGAAAGTGTCAATATGTATATATACAAGTAGGTTTTAATTAGGCTTTTGGATGCTTACCTTGACCACATAATTAATTATCTTGCAGATTTTGGGACAGAGTAGGGTCAGCCCAATGCTGCTGCTTTCCAGGTCTCTTCTTTTTTGTGGCTTTTTCTATAATGTCAGGGTACCTGTGCAGTCAGCAACCTGACACCATTTACCTGAGTGACACTTTCTGCTCAGAAAGCCACCAGGCTACCAGAAAAAGGTGAGGGTTAGAGAGAACTGATAAAACTTGGAGCAGAATAAGCAACATCAAGAGTTTTGCTTGCTCATCCCCTTGCATGCATCACTTAAACTTGAAAAAAAAAAATTTGCCACCATCTGTGTGCTCTGATTTCCTTTTGTATCATTCCTTCCATATATTCCTCTCTATTTTTTTCTATTTTTAATTCTATCAGCTGACACCTTGCTGGTCTAAGGACACGTTGGCATCTCTTGTCTTACAGTTTAAGACATCACTGTTGTTAAATATGCCCCTTGTATGTTTGGGATCCATTATTTTTGTAAAGCTTACATATTTTCAGTCTCTGTTTCTTTACTGCTTCTTTTGTAGGTGCTATTCCCCTGGCTGCAATGGTTTTTTTTTATTGTTAGGTGGAAACATTAATACAGAATTAAACAAAACTGGATGGTCTTCAACAGAAAGAGATGGCAGTGACAATTCAAATAGAAAAAGTCCAAATTCTCAGGACTTTGGAGGCAGGAAGTGTAGGTGTAAAGCTTTGCAGGCATCTCCCAGTTCTCAGAAAGCTCATTTTAATTCTGGATGTATTCTGCCAGTCAGTTCAGTATCATGCTCTGCTGCCTGCTATCACAGGGCCAATTTTTGTGCAGTACTGGTACCTACAGGATTTTTCTGTCGAGGGGTGTGCAGAGCCAAAGCTTCCCCAGGCTCCCAGCAGTTTTCTGCTACCTCTGAAGCTGTGTGGGAGTCTGCAAAAAGGAATGACAGGTATTGCCCCAAAGCTGTTCCACTCAGACAGGCACAAATGAAGCAGAGATTGATGGAGAACAACGATGGAGAAGACACAGAGGTTTCTGATTTGCTGGATATTTTAATCCTTGAATTTCTTTCTGTCAGGGTTTAACACTGGCCTGGCAATTAAACCCAGTGACAGATGCTCTGTATTAATCCCCTTCTCCTCCCTGGTAAAGAAAGGAGAGAGAATAAGGGAGAGAGACTGATGGGTTGGAAACTAAACTACACAACTTTAATGAAACAGTAATGATAAATAGGAAAAATTACTAAATATATACAAATATACAGGAAAATGGATACCACGTTGCTGCCCCCTGTCCCCCAGTAACTCTCACATCAGCACAGAGGCTGCAGGGCAGTTCTGGTAAAGTCCAGGCTGGAATCCTGGAGTCAGCAGCAGTCAGGAACTGGAGGCAGAACACACAGATTCAGGCTGGGATGGATCAGGAGCAGAGGAAGGGATGGAATCCTCCCAGGATGCTGAAGGAAACAGGGAACGGGTGAAGGAAGGGAAGCAGGAAAGGCAGGAAGGGCAGGCAGCTGGAAGCGTGGCTTGGCCCTTGTGATCCCTCAAATTTATGGGATGTATGGGATAGAATCCTCTGTTTGGTCAATTCTGGCATCTCTCTTGTCTGTTCCTCCCCAAAGGAGGCTGCAGGTGGGACCTCTTTATCCTTCTGGAGGGTAAAATGTTCCTCAGAGCTGAGCAGTGTCCTTGGCTCTGCACACCAGTCTCTAGCAGTAACTATAAACATCAAGTGTTATCAGCCCTAGAAACACACACTGTCTGAGAAACTGGCTGTTAATTTCAGCAAGTGCAACTACTTACAAGAGACTGAGCTAAAAGCAAAAGTACAAGACAGAAAATCACCTTTATCCTGGCCCAAACCAGGACACTTTCTTAACTTTAAGCATTGCCAACTTAGTCCTTACCAACTACTGCTCTCCAAGGCATACAGTGCCTCTCACTCCAATACCTGCTCCACAGCATTGATGTTCTGCAGCCTTTTCCTTGCTCTGTGCCAGCTTCACAGAAAGGATAGCTGTGTTTTTAATTAAACTTGACTTTTAAATCAATATCAAGTTTGGGGATATGAAGCAAAAAAACCAAACCACTGCATGTAGCACACCCACAATGTGGTGGTTGTTGATTAGCTTATTCTTTTCATGTTAATTCCATGTTCTTACCCAGTAATTTCAAGCATGCATGTGACTTAAATTTCTAAGAGTCCTTCCCCCCCCCCCCCCCCTTCCTCTCTCAAGAACAACTGTGTCATGGAGAAAACTGAGATGTTCTGAAAGTGGAATGGAAATTTCTGTGGGGGATTAAAAAAGAAAAAAGAGAGAAATACTAATGATGAGAATTTGCTTGAGCTATTATAAACATTCTGGCTTGAAAGGGTCAGTGATGCAAGGAACAGTGACCAGGAGCATACCCAGAAACGTGGTAGAGAAACCTCTGCAAGGATAAATGTATTTAAAAGACTTCTGTAAAGATCAGGAGTCACTGGAGGCAGCAGATTATAGAATCACAGCATGGTTTGGCTGGGAAGGGACCTTTAAAGGTCATCCAGTGCCACCCCCTGCACTGAGCAGGGACATCTCCAACTGGATTGCTCAGAGCCTCATCCAACCTGACCTGGAATGTTCCCAGGGATGGGGCATCTCCCATCTCTCTGGGCAGCCTGGGCCAGGGTTTTACCACCTTCTCCTTACATTCCTAGTCTGATTTTCTCAGCTGAAAAACATCACCCCTTGTCTTTCCCCATTTTTCTTATCTCCTTGTCTTCCTCTGCTCCAACACCTCCATGTCCTGGTGCTGGACACCCCAGAACTAGACCCAGCAGTGTAGAGGGATCTCACCAAGGTGGAGGAGATGCTGTGAGCTTCATGACATGTTCTGCTTCAAATAGTGGTGAGCTGGGGGCAGGGGAAATGCATCCTGGCTCTTACATTGTACCTGTAGTTACAGGAAAGTGTCTGAAATGAGCTGTACATCCTGAGCATCCTCACACCTTCTGGACAATATTGACACCTTAGGGAGTCAGTCTCTTTGAGGAACTGGAATACATTCTGATGTAAATGGCTTCTGGATAGAACTGGGAAGCAGAGTGAAACCAGTGAAACCAGTTAGATAATGTCATCTCACCTTTTCCCTTGATCCTTCCCAGTGCCCAGGGCTTGACAGCACTGATCACTCCTGGGGGATTTCTGATTGCCCTCAGAGATGTCTGCAGGAGCAGTGCTTGGTTATTATTTAATGTCAAACTTGTCTTATCCCTGGCAAGACAACAGCCTGAACGTGAAGATTCTGTTGTCACCTTCAAATCTTGGAGTTTTTTGCCTCTTTCTTTAGTGCAGTTGGTGGCACCAGGTGCAAAGTGAAGGGATACAAATAGGTCTGAAAAAAGAATTTATTTTCTTGTGACATTTTGCTGAGAATTTGGGCTCTGGACAATGAGTTAATCTATGTTTTTTCTCTGTTATCTCTTTTGATGCCTTGTGGGTTCACATTTGCTGTCTGAACACCATTTTAGGGTCTTTCTTTAAAGCAGAGGCAAAAACCCCAAGCCCCAAACCCTTTTCTTGTTTTGGAAGTGGCAACTAAGAGTCCAAACTACTGATTTTTAGCCACTTAGCCTATCTTTCTACCCATTAAATTTGCCACAATGCTTTAAAAGTTAGCATTTTTTATCAAGCTAATCCTTCACAAATCGATTCTCATATGAATTTATTCTTTCAATTAATTGATTCTTTTGATTAATTGAGTCTTAAGTGACTTCTGTTCCATACTCTGTCTAATTGGAAGAAAAATGCTTTGACCTGGGAGAGCTGTGTTTTGGCAAAGCAGCCCTTCCTCATTAGTTGAGTCATCTTGAGGGACTGGCAAGGTCATGGTTTTAATTTTTTTAAATTTTTTTTATTTTTTAAGATTCTTTTCACTAAATCCTAAGAACCCAGAGATTCCAACATCCTGCCTCTTGCCCCTCGAGTCACTGCCTGCAGAGGGTTGGCTCCTTCAGGATGAAGCCTTCCTCTTGGCCTCCAGGTTGGGATTTCTGAGCTCCCAGTTGGAAAATCAAGAGTTAACAATAATTCTGCCTTGGTTTATTCCCCAGGGGTCATGTGTGAAGTTAGATGGACTTCTGGGGTTTTGCTAGCTGGGCAAAAGATGAAAGGTTCCTTGATTTTTGTTGTTGGGTTTTGGTTTGTTTTTTTTCCTGAATAATTTCAGTTTAGTGACAGGGAAGGAAAATTATTATTATTATTAATAATTGTTCATTTGTCACTGTTGCAAACTTGATTTTTCTAAGCTCTCCTCTGATTTCCTTACACAGGATTAGTGAGTAATGTGATTTTCACAAGCCATGCTACAGAGCAGAAGCATCCACTCCTGATGCAACTCCAGAGCCTTATCCGAGCTGCAAATCCTGCTGTTGCCTTCATCCTGGCAGAAAATGGAGTGGTGACCAGGTGAAGTTAAACACTGTCCTGTGTTTGTTACTCCTGGCAGATGGGACACATCCACTTAGAAATTCCTCTTCTTCTGTTTTACTTTGGTAACTGATACAAAGGAGATGCAGATTTTTTTCCTAATTGCTTCTCATGGAAAGGATAAATTCCATTTATATTTATTTATCTAAATACTGGCATTAGGAAATGGTGTTTTTGTTTGAAGAATATAGCTTTAGTTACTGTCATACCAAGGGAAAAATACTCTTAATTTTACTGTGACTAACACATTCTGTTTTATGTAAGTAGCATACAGATAGTGGCCATTTTATTGAACTTATAAATGAAACATCTTCATCTTTATCTCTTTATAGGAACGAGGATATTGAATTAATTCTCTCAGAAAGCAGTTTCTCAAATCCTCAGATGATGAGAGCTCGCTATTTAATGTATCCTGGCTGGCAAGTATCTTGACTGAGAAATATTAAAACCCTTTTTCTAATTAACTTGCAGATTAAAAAGTCTCACTAACTTTTTTTTTTTTTTTTTTTAAACTACTCACTTGGAACAGTCAGTAGATTTATAAATCATATTTAAAAGAGAGCTGATGAGTATTCTTAGCAGATACACGACTGCTGTCCTTTTATGGGGAAAAGGCTCCTTTTCTGGACACCATGTAAATCAATGGCAAGATTACTGTTGCTTTTCAGAAGAATAGAAAAAGAAACCTCTGGGAATAAGCTGGGAAGGCTTGGGATGGGTGAGGTCAATAATGACTGGAGTAATTTCATTCTGACAGCTATTCAGCCTCACTGGAATGAACTTGCTGTGTCAGTCTCACTATTAGCAGAACAATTATTCATAAAACCCAGGAACCTTATTGACAGTCTTGGCAGAGGCCAAGGGCACAGAAATACATGGTACCAAGCTTTCCATTTAATACTGAGGGATTTATTTTATTTTTTTTTTCATGGTTCTTTACACATCTTGTTGCACTTATCTGTACTGCACCTATTTGGCAGAAAACATAAACCTGTCAGCTACTATAACTCCTGGCTGACTGTTCTCTAGTTGGGTTTATAGTGCTGGAAACATGATTTATTTACCATACCTTTCCAGCCCTGAATGTGTGCTTAAATTTTTATTCATAATTCTTACACTAAATTGGATGCAATTCAGCAAACTGGCACAAAACTTGAAGATGTCAGAGCTGCTTGGGGATTGCTGGAGCCAAAAGTAGAGAGAGAAAGCAGGAAAAAAAAGTAATTAAAACTTTTAGACAGCTGTTAATCTGTTTGATGATAGTATGCTAACACAGTCTGTTGATAGAATGTAAGCAAAAATAGAAAGGTTGCAGCAGGAAAAACCATCAAAAGGAGTCCTGAGGGCTTTAAACATCCCCAAACCATTAATACCACGTTTTCCTGGGTGTCTCAGGGAAGAATACTTTGTATTTTTCTCCTTCTTTTAATAATATTTTATTAAATATTCCTTTTAAGAAGTTTGTTAGATGAAAAGCACAAAGCTGAGTGTTTTCTCTTGGTTGAAGGTGTGTGTTTGGTTTTTCTCTCAAGGTATGAAGGCAAATACAGAGCTGGGTCTGTCTTCCCTCCCATGGTGCAGATCTGTGTCTGGTTTAATCGTCCTCTCGAAAAGACTCGATTTGTGGCCAAATGCAAAGGTACAAAGGAGCTTTGCCTGATTTCAACCCAAGTTTGAACTATGGAGGAGCAGAGGAAGGCACTGACATAGCAGAATTATTTAATTACTGCTGAAGTAAACTTCTGAATTGAAAATTCAGCTTTCCTTCTTTAAACTAGAGTAAATTATCTTCCTTAGCATGTGGGCCTGAAAATTAACCCATGATTTTGTTCGGGTGAAAATCTGATTTAATTTTTTGTTTTTTTTTAGATACCAAGACATTTTTCTTCATATCTTTGCTTATTATTGTATGTTTAATTTTATTCAGTAGTGGGGAAGCCCAGTTTGTCAGTGACCATCAGCTTCTACCTTCTTAATGCCAAATAACTCTTTGTAGTTACTAGAAAATAGGCTCAACTCTGGTAGGCTACAAGAGTAGAGATATAATCATGCCTTTCCTTCTTTCCTTAGCAGAACAGTGGTAAGGAGCAACTTTTTACTTTCCACACCCACTGTAAGCTTTCCTTGTGCCAAAAGCATGTTATTCCCACCTCCCCCATAGCAAAGAAATGAGAACATCTAGAAATGTTATGTAGTGGGGCTCTGGGGAAGCTCTAGTGCTTCTTTTTCCCCTGAAGCACTAGGATGTGGATTAGAGACCTGTAGCCTAGGTCTGAGCAGAAGCTCCAGCAAAGGGAAGAGCAGTAAGTGAGCTCATCTGGTTGTCTTCTCTTTCAAACAGCAATTAAGTCATTGCTCAAGCCAAGTCCTTTTTCTGGAAACATTTATCACATCATGGGCAAAGTGAAGTTTTCAGGTAAGGGCACATCACTGCTTGAGGATTGTCTCGTGGTTGCATTTGAAAACTTTTTTTTTCCTAACACCAAAGCTTGACTGTTAAATGAGGTGAGCACTTATCAGGACCTTTCTTTCTTCTGTTTCCCAGTGCTGTTCAATATCTTTATTGATGATTTAGGTGAGGGGATTGAGTCCATCATCAGCAAATTCACAGCTGACACTAAGCTGGGGGGGAGTGTGGATCAGCTGGAAGGCAGGAGGGCTCTGCAGAGGGACCTGGACAGACTGGAGAGTTGGGCTGATCCCAAGGGGATGAGGTTCAACATTCCAAGTGCCGGGTCCTGCACTTTGGCCACAACAACCCCATGGGGAGCTCCAGGCTGGGCACAGAGTGGCAGAAAGGGACCTGGGAGTCTGGATTGCCAGGAAGCTGAAGAGGAGCCAGCAGTGTGCCCAGGTGGCCAAGAAGGCCAATGGCATCCTGGGCTGGCTCAGGAACAGCGTGGCCAGCAGGTCCAGGGAAGGGATTCTGCCCCTGAGCTCAGCCCTGGGGAGGCCACAGCTTGAGTCCTGTGTCCAGTTCTGGGCCCCTCAGCCCCTCAGGAAGGAGCTTGAGGTGCTGGAGCAGGTGCAGAGAAGAGCAAGGAGGCTGTGAAGGGATCCAGCAGAATTGCTGTGAGGAAGGGCTGAGGGAGCTGGGGGTGTTGAGGCTGGAGAAGAGGAGGCTCAGGGGAGACCTCATCACTCTCTGCAACTCCCTGAAAGGAGGTTGGAGCCAGGGGGGGGTGGGGCTCTTTTCCCAGGCAACTCTCAGCAAGACAAGAGGGCAGGGTCTCAAGTTGTGCCAGGGGAGGTTTAGGTTGGAGATGAGAAAGAATTTCTTTCTGGAGAGGGTGATCAGGCATTGGAATGGGCTGCCCAGGGAAGTAGTGGATTCTCCGTGTCTGGAGATCTTTCCAAAGAGCCTGGATGTGGCACTGAGTGCCATGGGCTGGGAACTGCAGTGGGAGTGGATCAAGGGTTGGACTTGATGATCTCTGAGGTCCCTTCCAACCCAGCCCATTCTATGATTCTTTCTTCTAGATTCTGAGAAAGTGATTGAAGTCTGTCACAACACATCATCCAACTCCCTAAGCCTTGTGCCTGTTCAGGAGGGGCCAAGTCCTCCTGATTCAAGAAGTGATAACAGGGATTGCAGCAGCCAGCAGGAATGTTTCCTTGTGTTCCTTGGCTGCTCCCTGAAGGAAGAGGAGATCAAAGACTGGCTCAGAGAAACTGCAAAACAGGTCTGTGGGCATCTTGCCTTTTGTTCAGTGGGAGCTCTCTGGCATTTCATCACAAAAGGAGAAATCCCAACAACTTGATGAAACCTTTGTATTCTGTTTTGTTTTTTTTTTTTTTTAAATCTCCTTTCTCTTCTACCAAGGCATCAGCATAAATGTGTTTCAGACAGAGCTCTAAGAGTTTGCAACTGGCTGTGATTTGGGTGTTGTTTTAATACCTGATGCAGTGTAGACATGGGTTGATCTGCTCTTAAACACAAAGCAAATGGAACACATCCAGGATAAACACAAGGGGATTTAGCTGAGACTTGAGTGCCAAAAGTGTGGTGTGAAATAAATCTTCTCCAAGTACCTGAACACTGCAAACTCGGTTTGATTTACTAAATTAAACCTTGGAAGTAATCCACTGAAATGGAGGGTAGAGCTGGTCTGGTTGGGTTTTTATGTTGTTGTTCTGTCCTGCTTCATTTGTCATTGTGCAGCTATGGAAGGCTTCACAGATTCCTGCATGGTTTACATGGCTGTGCAGTGCAAGTTGGAGTAGGGAGCTGGGAGTACTCACATCATAAGAAGCCTCAAAGGCTGGTGGGTTTTTTTCTTTTTTTTTCATTTTTTTTTTCCATTTTTTTCTTTTTTTTCTTGTTTTTTCTTTTTTTTTCTTTTCTTTTTCCTTTTTTTCTTTTTTTTTCTTCTTTTCTTCTTTCTTTTCTTTTTCTTTTTCTTCTTTCTTTTCTTTTTCTTTCTTTCTTTTCTTTTCTTTTTCTTTTTCTTTTTCTTTTCTTTTTCTTTTTCTTTTTTTCTTTTTCTTTTTCTTTTTCTTTTCTTTCTTTTCTTTTTTCTTTTTCTTTTTCTTTTCTTTTCTTTTTCTTTTCTTTTCTTTTTCTTTTTCTTTTTCTTTTCTTTTTCTTTTTTTCCTTTTCCTTTTTTCTTTTTTTCTTTTCTTTTTCTTTTCTTTTCCTTTTCCTTTCCTTTTCCTTTTTCTTTTTTTTCTTTTTCTTTTCTTTTTCTTTTTCTTCTTCTTTTTCTTTTTCTTTTTCTTTTTCTCTTTTTTCTTTTTTTCTTTTCTTTTTCTCTTCTTTTTTTATTTTCTTTTTCTTCTTTTACATTTTTTTTCTTTTTCTTTTTTCCTCCTTTTCTCTTTTTTCTTATTTTGTTCTTATTTTGTTCTTATGTTCTTATTTTTCTTATTTTTCTTATTTTTTCCTTATTTTTCTTATTTTTTTTTCTTTTTTTTTCTTTATTTTCTTTTTTTTTCAGTATAAAGCTTCTCAGACTAAAAAGCTAGATGTTTTTCTGTTCTTTTTTTTTTTTTTTCTGTTTTCAGCAGAGCTGTATTTAAATACACCTTTAGAAGTTGTCATCTCTTATGGTCCCTTCTGTAAGATCACTTGACCTTTGTTTTCAGAGCACAGTTGTGAGTCCCTCAGTGTAATTGAATAATTCTCTCTAGAAATTAACTGTAGGAACACTACATACATCTAAAAACGAGGGCTTGAGCATGGGAACACGTGGTCAGAGATTTCACTGCCTTTGCCCCTGTTTTCAACAAAGAACTTGTCTGGGTTTTCTTGTTTGTTTTTTTTTTTAATGTCACTGAACTGTTATAAATCTCATTGCCACTCAGTGTATAACTGAGGTCTGAATCTCCCTACAGAAACCTCAGAGGAAAGCCCTGAAAACCAGAGGGATGCTCACCCTTCAGGAAATAAAGAATATTCATGTAAGTAGAAAGAATTAATAGCAAATCCTGCTTCTGGCTGAGCATTTATATGACTGAGCACCTCCCATACAAGTGTGCTGAGCACTAAATTATTGTGACACTTTCTGGGTTTTTTTAAAGCTCAAAACATAACTGAGATTGTCCAGGAGGGATTTGATCCACAAATCATGGTGTTAGCTCTGAAAAAGAGGGAGGTGCTTGGTGTTGGAGAAGAATACACTTTTGGTTATTTTAATGATCTTTCCCCATCTTTTTCCTGTGTTCTGTGCTGTGCAAGTTGTCACTTGCAAATTAGAATACCAAGTTAGGATTAGGATCCTAATCCTGCCTTTATCAACCACCTTGGATTGTTAAATTCTGTCCTGGAGTTGGGTTCCTAAGAGTTTGGTGTGGCTGGACCTAATCCCACTGCTCCATAAGGGTGGGATTTGTTAGACTGTTTTGATCAGAACACTCCTTTATCACCAAGAGCTGCACCTTTCCTCCCTGGCTGCTAAATTCAGCAGAAAGAGAATTTTCTTTTCTCTATTAAATTATTTTAGGGCAGTTGTAGATGTTTAATGCTCTGTGGATGCTCTCTTAATGCAGGTGAAACGCCACTTGGATCCACTTCCAGCTGGGTATTTTTACAATGGGACTCAATTTGTCAATTTTTTTGGTGACAAAATGGATTATCATCCATGTATCCTTTAAAATGTGTGCTTGTTTTGTTGGGATTTTGATTGCTTTTTTATTTTGGTGAAGGTTTTAGGGTAGGCAACAGGCTATGCAGACCTGGGTGTAGATTGTCAACACTGATCCAGGGAAGAGCCAGTTCAAGTTTCAGGAGGAATAGTAAGTGAATAATAACTGAAAAGGTTTTTTCCTCAAACCTATGCGTGGCTACTTGCCATTTAAAGCTGACTCTTAAAGCATTTTTTTCAGAGATAGGATCTAAGAAGCAGAATAAAACCAACAAAAACAATCCCAAAGCTGTATGTGAGCTCATGCAGAGAATAATTTATGAACCCCAGCTTGTCAAAGAAATATTTTTCAACCCAAGTAGTGCTGTAATCCTTCTCAATGCCTGGTCATGACTGATAAAACTCCCAAAATGAATGTAATTTTGTGTGCATGCATGTGCATGTGCTCACCCAAGGAAAAAACAATCAGGGTTGGTTTAGGTTTCACTCCAGGATCCTTTTTTCTGCCACGTATTTTGCAGTGAAGCTGATGGGAAATGATTGCTCTCATTTTCTAACTTGCTGGAAGAAAAAAACCTTCTTGGGTGCAATGCAGGGATATGAACAGGGGGTTCAGAATTAGGTGTGGAGATGCATTTTTTTATTATCACTTTTAAATGAGTGAAACCTTAATACTAGCAAGCAGTATGATTTATTTATCAACATTTATTTATACAGCTTTGTCCTTGCTGGCCCTGCTTGCTGTGGGTTTACAGAACATGAACTACAGCTCAAGTAGGGTCCTCTGGATGACTTTCCAGAACTAATTTTTATTTTTAAATTTAAACCTGATCGTATTTTCATCTTTGGCAAGAAATGCCAGAGCAATGCAAATGCTGCAGTGTATTCCTGCTCTTCTTTTTTATTTTCATAACTTTTCATTGCCTTTGTTTCATCATCAAAACTGCAAATTTGGTTTTCTTATTCCCAGCTTGTTTTCACTTGGAAAAACTTTGCAAAAATCCAAGTGGCTTCTGTCATTCTCCACTGAAACAAGACAGGGTTTTTTTTCTGTGCTCTCTAGGACAACTTTAAAAGTTGAAACCATCTCCTATTCCATGGAAATACTGGCAGAAAAATATCCTAAAGATTAGACTTGGATATTCAGTGGACTTTACCTCCAGCACCATCTTGCTTGGCATCTTGCAGGGGTTGGTTAACCACTTCTGGATGATTTGAATTTTGGGCAGCTTTTGGTTGGTTGTTTTTTTTTTTAACTTTACCAAAATAGCTGTAAACTTCTGCTGATCTGCTGTAGCTTTGCTCTTCTTGTTTTCTTCCTCATAATTAGGAAATGTCTGTTGTCCAACACCTTAATTCCCCAGTAATACAGAGTAATTGTGGTTAGGTCTGACTGCAGAAGGCAATATATTGAATTTCTGCTTTCAGTAACTGGCACATCTTTCAGACCTCTCTGTTCTTTTCTAATGAACTCTATTTACACAAATGTTCTTCCTTAGTTTTTATTTAAATCAGTGATGGACCAATTCATGAATGATTACCTGGAAGAAGCCAACAGGGAAATTGAGAAGTACAACAGAGAACTAGAAGAACAAGAGTACCATGATCTCTTTGAGCAGAAGACATAAACATGTGCATCTTGTGCAGTTCTGAACCACCTACTGTCAGTAACCAAAAATGCTTTTGTCCTTGCTAGAAAATTAAGTGAAATGTCAGTTTTCAGTACTCCTTTTAAAACTAAGAGATCATTCCTGTAAGGTTGGCATTTTCATATGGTAACTGCTTAGCTGTTTCTACTGTCAGGTTTTGCTTCCACTTCACCCTAATTCCAAACTGTAAAAAAGCATCACCTGGAATCTCTGGCTAGTAGTGGAAACTTTTTTAATAAGAAGAAAAGAAGCAAAGCTGTGTTTTCCTGCTAGGGCAGAATCTAATTGTGGAGTTGGTCCATGTGCAGATCATCACTTTCATCTCTGGATGTCCCTTGGAACTTGTCACCCAGGAGCAGTGGGGTTGGGGGTGTTCCCAAAGTGAGAAATGGGGGAACAATTAAAAAACTCCAGAGTAACAAATCCTAGAGCTGTTAAGGTGTTCCCAAACTGAGAAATGGGGGAACAAATCAAACAACTCTGAAGAGTAGCTAATTCTACAGCTTTTAGGGTGTTCCCAAAGCAAGAAATGGGGGAACAAATCAAACAACTCTGAAGAGTAGCTAATTCTACAGCTTTTAGGGTGTTCCCAAAGCAAGAAGTGGGGGAACAATTAAAAAACTCCAGAGTAACAAATCCTAGAGCTGTTAAGGTGTTCCCAAAGTGAGAAATGGGGGAAAAAAATAAACTCCAAGAAATACCTGACCCTACTGCTGTTTGAGGTGTTCCCAAAGTGAGAAATGGGGGAACAATTAACAAAAAAACTCTTAGGAGTAACAAATCCTAGAGCTGTTAAGGTGTTCCCAAAGGGAGAAATGGGGGAACAAATCAAACAACTCTGAAGAGTAGCTAATTCTACAGCTTTTAGGGTGTTCCCAAAGTGAGAAATGGGGGAACAGTTAAAAAAAAACCTCTGAAGAGTAACTAATGCTACTGCTCCTAGGTGTGTTCCCAAAGCCAGAAATGGGGGAACAAAGAAAACAACTCTGAAGAGTAACTAATCCTACAGCTCTTAGGGTGTTCCCAAAGCAAGAAATGGAACAAAGAAACAAATGGGAACAAAGAAAACAACTCTGAAGAGTAACTAATGCTACAGCTCTTAGATTGTTCCCAAAGTGAGAAATGGGGGAACAATTAAAAAACTGAAGAATAACTAATCCTACAGCTCTTAGGGTGTTCCCAAAGCAAGAAATGGGGGAACAATTAAAAAACTCCAGAGTAACTAATCCTGCATCTTTTAGGGTGTTCCCAAAGTGAGAAATGGGGGAACAATTAAAAACCTCCCAAGAAATACCTGACCCTACTGCTGTTTGAGGTGTTCCCAAAGCCAGAAATGGGGGAACAATTAACAAAAAACTCTGAAGAGTAACAAATCCTACAGCTCCTAGGGTGTTCCCAAAGTGAGAAATGGGGAAACAAACAAAAAACTCCAGAGTAACAAATCCTAGAGCTGTTAAGGTGTTCCCAAAGCAAGAAATAGGGGAACAATTAAGAAACTCCAGAGTAACAAATCCTACAGCTTTTAGGGTGTTCCCAAAGCGAGAAATGGGGGAACAATTAACAAAAACCTCTGAAGAGTAACTAATGCTACTGCTCCTAGGTTTTTCCCAAAGCAAGAAATGGGGGAACAAAGAAAACAACTCTGAAGAGTAACTAATCCTACAGCTCTTAGGGTGTTCCCAAAGTGAGAAATGGGGGAACAAATTAAAAACTCTGAAGAGTAGCTAATTCTACAGCTTTTAGGGTGTTCCCAAAGTGAGAAATGGGGGAACAGTTAAAAAAGTCCAGAGTAACAAATCCTAGAGCTTTTAGGGTGTTCCCAAAGTGAGAAGTGGGGGAACAATTAAAAACTCTGAAGAGTAACTAATCCTACAGCTCTTAAGGTGTTCCCAAAGCGAGAAATGGGGGAACAAATTAAAAAACTCCAAGAAATACCTGACCCTACTGCTGTTTGAGGTGTTCCCAAAGCAAGAAATGGGGGAACAATTAAAAAAGTCCAGAGTAACAAATCCTAGAGCTGTTAAGGTGTTCCCAAACTGAGAAATGGGGGAAAAAAATAAACTCCGAGAAATACCTGACCCTACTGCTGTTTGAGGTGTTCCCAAAGTGAGAAATGGGGGAACAATTAACAAAAAACTCTGAAGAGTAACAAATCCTACAGCTCTTAGGGTGTTCCCAAAGCCAGAAATGGGGGAACAAATAAAACAACTCTGAAGAGTAGCTAATTCTACAGCTTTTAGGGTGTTCCCAAAGCGAGAAATGGGGGAACAATTAACAAAAACCTCTGAAGAGTAACTAATGCTACTGCTCCTAGGTTGTTCCCAAAGCAAGAAATGGGGGAACAAAGAAAACAACTCTGAAGAGTAACTAATCCTACAGCTCTTAGGGTGTTCCCAAAGCAAGAAATGGAACAAAGAAACAAATGGGAACAAAGAAAACAACTCTGAAGAGTAACTAATGCTACAGCTCTTAGATTGTTCCCAAAGTGAGAAATGGGGGAACAATTAAAAAACTGAAGAATAACTAATCCTACAGCTCTTAGGGTGTTCCCAAAGCAAGAAATGGGGGGAACAATTAAAAAAACTCCCAGAGTAACTAATCCTGCATCTTTTAGGGTGTTCCCAAAGTGAGAAATGGGGGAACAATTAAAAACCTCCCAAGAAATACCTGACCCTACTGCTGTTTGAGGTGTTCCCAAAGCGAGAAATGAGGGAACAATTAACAAAAAACTCTGAAGAGTAACAAATCCTACAGCTTTTAGGGTGTTCCCAAAGCCAGAAATGGGGAAACAAAGAAAAAACTCCAGAGTAACAAATCCTAGAGCTGTTAAGGTGTTCCCAAAGCAAGAAATAGGGGAACAATTAAGAAACTCCAGAGTAACAAATCCTACAGCTTTTAGGGTGTTCCCAAAGCGAGAAATGGGGGAACAATTAAAAAAAAACCTCTGAAGAGTAACTAATGCTACTGCTCCTAGGTTTTTCCCAAAGCAAGAAATGGGGGAACAAAGAAAACAACTCTGAAAAGTAACTAATCCTACAGCTCTTAGGGTGTTCCCAAAGTGAGAAATGGGGGAACAAATTAAAAACTCTGAAGAGTAGCTAATTCTACAGCTTTTAGGGTGTTCCCAAAGTGAGAAATGGGGGAACAGTTAAAAAAGTCCAGAGTAACAAATCCTACAGCTTTTAGGGTGTTCCCAAAGTGAGAAGTGGGGGAACAATTAAAAACTCTGAAGAGTAACTAATCCTACAGCTCTTAAGGTGTTCCCAAAGCGAGAAATGGGGGAACAAATTAAAAACTCCAGAAATACCTGACCCTACTGCTGTTGAGGTGTTCCCAAAGTGAGAAAGGGGGAACAATTAACAAAAACCTGAAGAGTAACAAATCCTACAGCTCTTAGGGTTTCCCAAAAGCCAGAATGGGGGAACAATTCAAAACTCTGACCCTACTGCGTTTTGAGGTGTCCCAAAGCAAGAATGGGGGGAACAATTAAAAAACCCAGAGTAACAAATCCTAGAGCTGTTAAGGTGTTCCCAAGTGAGAAATGGGGAACAAATCAAACAACCTTGAGAGTAGCTAATTCTACAGCTTTTAGGTGTTCCAAAGTGAGAAGTGAGGGAACAATTAAACTCTGAGAGTAGCTAATCCTACAGCTTTTAGGGTATTCCCAAAGTGAGAAATGGGGAACAAATCCAACAACTCTGAAGAGTAGCTAATCCTACAGCTTTAGGGTATCCCAAAGTGAGAATGGGGGAACAAATCAAACCAACTCTGAAGAGTAGCTAATCCTACAGCTTTTAGGGTGTTCCCAAAGTGAGAAGTGAGGGAACAATTAAAAACTCTGAAGAGTAGCTAATCCTACAGCTTTTAGGGTATTCCCAAAGTGAGAAATGGGGGAACAAATCAAACAACTCTGAAGAGTAGCTAATCCTACAGCTTTTAGGGTATTCCCAAAGTGAGAAATGGGGGAACAAATTAAAAAACTCCTGACCCTACTGCTGTTTGAGGTGTTCCCAAAGCGAGAAATGGGGGGACCCTTTTTTTCTGCTTTTTTTCTGAGGGGCCAGCATGTCTCCTAACCTCTGCACAGTTTGAATCTGCAAAGAAAAGAGAAGCTGTTTATGCATTTCAGGGTGAAACAAGATAAGTGGTGATATCTTGTTTTCTTCCCAGTGTTATTGGGGTTCTAGAAAATGTACAAGATGAATGTCAGTAACCTGCAACTTGCTGGTGCTTAGGTTAGCTCTGAAGGAGTCTTCCTGCAGTGCTAAAAACTAAGCAAAGCAAGAGGAAAAGGAGATTCTTTAACTAAAGAATTCTTTTTCAGAGAAAATGACTTGCTTCCAAAGGTAAAAAAATGTTGAAATCTATACTTGAAATACAAAAGAACTTGTTAGTGAAGCTGTCAGGGAACTTTGCACACCCTAATGTTTCACTCAACTGATACACCAGGTTTTATATAGTTCCTAAATTATGGCATAATAGGAATTCTGGCAGCTTGTCCTGAAGCTTGATATAGTACAGCTTGAAGTGAAACTTCAGAGATCCCTGACTGAAGGATTATAAGGTACCTTAGTAGCTACTTAGTGGTAATTATTGAGGCTTATTTGAGTTGTTGGAGTGTTCAGAGTTTAGTCGAGTAAAAACAGCCCAAGAGGAGGTTTTTCTTTTCATATTTCTTTGCCTGAGGAACAGCTTTGAAAACAACTTGACCCTTCCTTTTGGTCAGCTGTATCTAAAGCAGGAAGAAGTTGAAGGAGTAGTTTCTTCCACTACACTTATAATGCTTCCAACTTGTCTCTTTCAGTGGCAGAAAAATCAGATTTCCCTCCTGCCATCCACCCTAAGGCTGCAGACAGCTTCACACCTTAGTTCAGAAATATATATTTTTTTTTACCTTTGGAACCTGAAATAGCAGAAATTTCAATAAGCCTGTAAAAAAACTGAGACACCTTTGAGGTTGACTCTCAGTGCACGATGCTCCTGGCTGCTTTGGTGCCTCTTCTCTGGTGGTTTCACCATTCAGAGGCAAAATTCCAGGTGCTGCAGACTGGGATATGGATGTTAATAAGGTTTCGTTAGCTTTCCTACTAGATTTTTAAAAGCTGTTTGAAGTTAAAGACATTATTATTATTATTATTATTTCATTTTGCACACCACGAGACTTTATGAACTACTTGTATCCTGTTCAAGCCAGAGGGTAGTTTGTGTTTTTAGGCTTTTTTTTTAATTATTTTGGCTAAACCCCTGTTCCAGGTATAGAGCAGAGTGGTGAGGCTGGTGAGTTTATCTATGCATGGCTATATTTTAGTCTTAATATACTGTAGTGCCTGGTAGAATAAATGTAGCTGGCAGGGGATGTAGGGGGTAAGGACTAGAAGGTGTTTACAGACTAAGTCCAGTTGGTTTGGAACTAGAGTTGGCATCAAACTATTAACCAGAGCAGGATTCTTTAGAGTAGAAAATCCTGCTTGCAAGGCTGCAAGGAAAGGAAAAAAGGGTCTTGAGAAAAACTCTGGTTCTTCTACACCAAGAAAACTTAGTGTAAACCCAACATGCTCCTTTTTCAACCCAGATTATCTAACCTGCAAAGCCATACTGGTAGAGTAGTGGTATGAGAGTGTCATGGGAGGAGAAATACCCCCAGCTGGGACAGGGGGGATGTTGTCCACACCTTGTCTCAACTGGTGAGTTGATTTAAGAGTAGATTTAAGTGCAATTGATGGAACAATAGCTGAAAATCCTGTAGGTGATTTGGCTCTGCTGAGCTCTCTTTTTAAGAACTCCAACCTGTGCAGCTCTCCAAAAATCTTGAAATGGGGCTGGTGGTGGAGCTACCAGTGTCCCCAGGAACAAAAACAAACAAAAAAAAGGAAATAAGTATTAAAATTTGGCTTGCTGCTGTGCAAATGGAGCTGTTCCTTAAAAACTGAAGCAGAAGAGCTGAAAACAAAGGCCTAGTATCCTTATATACTGTACTGCATGCTATATGGTAATAGCTGTGTATTATAAAGACCTTTCACCATACTGGTACTATTTCAATTTAATATATTTTGGTATTGAAACGATTTGATTACCTCAATTTTCCTTCCTTTGGGTTTGTGACTTTAAAAGAGGGGAAAAAAAACAAAAAAACAAACCAACAAACTAGAGTGAAACAGTGAAACTGTGACTAGTGGTATCCTTTAAAACTAGTAGTGCCTTGCAGATGACACCATTTATTCCTGAAGTGTACAATAAATGGCTGTCACGGGTTGTATTGCACCCTCTTTTTTGGTTTTTAAAGGAAAACCAGTTTTGGTGAAAGGACTTAACATTAACCTAGTGAAGATATTAGCACAAAAGGTTAAACTGTTTAAAAGAAAACTCTTTGAGGACTAAAATGTGTAAATGCCTGATGCTGCTGATAGTTTAATAGCAGTTGCTGGTTATTTTGGAGTTATTTCTAACAATCAGCAGCACTTTTTTTTTTTTAGGAGAAGATGATAACTTTTGTACTCTGGTCAGAGATGTTTATACTGTGTGGAACCCCAGCTGTGGGGGAATCTGGTGTCTTGGTTTCCTCACTCTCTTGAGGTCGAGGTGAGGACTGAGACACTCGTAAGGATCTAGTTTTGAACCTTGCTTTTTTTTTTTTTAAGCTACTGAAAAACTGAAAGAAAAAAAGAAAAAAAAAAAAAAAAAAAAAAAAGCACCATTTCTAACTAAACCACAGATGTTTGGATACAGCCAAAGTGCCATTACACTGTTCCTTTCTCTTTAGCTGGATTTTGAAAATTGGGAAGAATAACTTTGTGTCCAGGCATTTCTGATGTGCTGAAGAAGTGCTGAGAGTCCTCAAGGGGTTTCCCTGCTTTGCTGACCTTCCTGTTAGCAGCTTGTGGTGGTGTTTTTTTTTTTTTTTTCTTTTTTTTTCTTTTTAAATCCCCCTCACCAAGAATGAGTGTGATCAGGAGTTACTGAAGTTATAGGGAGCAAAATGTGATCAGCTTAGGAGAGGAACACGTTTGCAACTTGAAACTGCTCTGCAATCTGAAGAGTTATTTTATATATTCAGCTGTGAAATTTGGGTTTAATCCAGTTTTACACTTTCCAAGTCACAAAAAAAAAAAAACCCCAAAACAAACCAACACCTGATTGCAGGGAGGATTTAAGTTGCTTGGAAGAGTTCCCTCATAAGTTGGGTTTTTTTAATGATTCTGTTTTAATTGAAACTTTTTCTGAATTTGCACAGACATAAGCTCTGGAATACTTGGGTATTCTTAAAAGGGAAAAATTGTAACTAGTAGAGTGAATTGTAAACTGTGAGTTGTTAGAACCACCTTGTTGATCTAATTTTAGCTTGTTTAAAGCTGTACCTCAGAAGGTTAGTGAGAAATTGCTTCACTTCTACACAAGGGTCGGATGCTAATGGAACACTTCTCACTTTACAATGTGCCAAAATTCACTTTTTTACTAGTTCTCAATGCTTTAATATTTGCAACTCTAAGTTAAAAACGTGTATTTACAAACACTACTGTAACTTCAGTGAAACTGAACGGTGTGATTGAAGCTTTTTGCCTCTCGTATTTATTACACAACTTGATTCAGTAAATATAAAAATGACCTTTCCATTTATTTTTGTATTGTTTTACATGTTTATACTTGCAGTTTGTGTGACTTTTACACCTGTAACTCAGATGTGATGGGAAGAACCAATAAACAGCATCCATCTGCTGTCTGTCTTGGAGTCCTTTAATAAACTCCCTGTTTCCTAACCTTGAATCTTTCATCTTTAAGCAGTTTTCTTTTTAAAATGTTTGAGGCTTCTTACCTGGCAGGAAGGTGAGTTGATAATTAAACTAAAACATGAAGATTTAAGGCTTTGAATTTTTTTTTTTAGCCACTGTTTGAAGTTTAGCCCTCCGTAAAAGAGCATCAGGATGAAGGATGCTGCTCAGCTTCCTGCTGCTTCCTCTGCTCTTCAACAACTCCAGAAGCTCAGGAGCTCAGTCCTGCTCCTGGTATCCACACAGAGGAAGCAGCTTCAAGATCAGTTTGGGTTGGACTCAAATCAGGCTGGTATTGGGAACCAGTCCCACCTTACCCTCCTTTTCCTGCTGGGAATGCTGAGTGGGAAGCTGGGCATGACTGGGATCAAGTTTGCTGATGATGCTGAACCTGCATCATTTCTGTCTCAGTTCAACAAAGCTTTTGGATTTGTTTTGTTGGGGAGGTTTTGTGCTCTGTTGATTTTGGGGTTTTTTAATGAGCTGTTCATGTAAAAAGCATTGAAAATTCAGCCTGTTTTGCACACAAGGGCTACAGAGGAGCTGAAGAGGGGATTTTCAGAAGAGCTTGGGGTGATGGGATGAGGGGTGATGGTTTTCAATTTGGGATAGACATTAGGAAGAAATTCCTAATGTCTATCTGGGGGTTAAGGGTTAAGGGTGTGGGGATGTTGGTTTATGTGGTGTGTCTTATTTCAGTGTTAACATGGGGGGATGTAAAATAATCTGTTGTGGCAGATCAGGCAAGATCAAGCTGAGACTCTAAAGATCTTTTCTGCCTTAAAAAAGAAATCTTAAAATTCAGTTTAGTTTAATTTTGTTGTGTGGGGTTTTGTTTTACTTTAGTTTGGTGGTTTTGGGTTTTTTTTTTTCTGGTCTGTAACAACTTCTTAACTCCCTACAGGCATGCAGAAAAAGGTGAGTGTCCTACAAGCAGCAAAACCTGGTTTGGGAAGGAGCTCATGAGGTTTGGCTGCTTTGTCCCCTTTCTTGTTCAGACTTCAGGTCAGCTTCAGGTTCTCTTTCAACAACTCCTTTCCTAGGCAAAGGAAAGGTGGGAGCTCTCATCTACCTGGACATGGGTTGATGTACTTGGTCTGGTTCCAAGATGGGAAGCTGTAAATTTGGAGAGCCCAGGGGGTTGATGGAAGAATCAGAGGTCAGGCAGGAATGGGCTGAGGGTTTGGTGAGAGTGGGCAGGGTGGCAAGGAGGATTGGGCCAAGGGAAGGTTATGTAGAGCTTGTGAGGAGCATGGACAGGGAAAGTTATTATTTATGAAAAAAATTATTTATGAAAAAAATTATTTATAAAAATTACCTTGGTCGTGGGAGGTTTTTATGTAGTAAATTCACCAGGAGTGTAAAGTAGAGGACTTGTCTAGACAGAGGAGGGTCAAGAAGTTATGGGGAATGAAGTGGAGGACTTGGGGGTAACACTGAAAATCCAGCAGTGAGGATACTGATTGATGGAAGGACTTGAGTTCCTGTTGCTCAAAGAGCTGAGGAAAAGCTCAATGTGTGGGTAGTGCCAAAGCACCTCTTAAAAATGCAAGTAGGTTCTGGGGTGTGAATGGTGCTGAGATTTGAGGTTAGGAGATGAGCTGGATGCTCAGAGATCACGGGGAGAGCCTGTGCTTTTCAGGTCATGTGTGCTCAGAAAATAAATATTCCAAAAGTGTGGAAGCAGGAGGGAGCAGGGATGGAGATCCTGTCTCATCCAGGGATGCTACAAAGGAGCCTTGATTTGTCCTGACCAAGGATAAATGCAGATGAGATGGTCTGGGTGGAAGGTTTCAAGTGGGGAAGAGCTTATGGAGATGCCTCCTGTATGACTTTCATTTCCTAAGAGAGCTGAGTTAGGTTTTCCTAGATAAATCCCAACTTTCAGTCCTGTTCCTTGCTCTCCAGTATCTCATTTGGGTCTGGTAGGATCTCCAGAGGTTTCCAGGTAACTTTTCACAAGCTCCTCTCCTTCCAGTGTGGATTGATTGGAATTCTTTTCCTACGTGTTGTGACTTCTGGAGCTTCAGGTCTTGTTGGCCTCATTAAAGTCCATGAATTCCCAACAGGAATTGGATGAAAATGGGAGCACTCCCAAACTGAATAGCTCTGGGTTAGGCTCCCACTGTCCCCTTCCTTCCAACAAGGTGCTGAGTTAGGTTTTCCTAGATAAATCCCAACTTTCAGTCCTGTTCCTTGCTCTCCAGTATCTCATTTGGGTCTGGTAGGATCTCCAGAGGTTTCCAAGTAACTTTTCACAAGCTCCTCTCCTTCCAGTGTGGAATTTCTTTGCCTACGTGTTGGGACCTCTGGAGCTTCAGGACTTGTTGGCCTCATTAAAGTCCATGAATTCCCAACAGGAATTACATGAAAATGGGAGCACTCCCAAACTGAATAGCTCTGGGTTAGGCTCCCATTGTCCCCTTCCTTCCAACAAGGTGCTTGTGTGATCCCTCCTATTGAATTGGCTTAAAATAAACCTGCAGGGTAGTTTGATGTCTTGGTAGGAAAGTAAACACCCAATGGGCACGGCCTGGAGGATTTCTATAGCTCTATTGCTCCAGGACAGACAAATTAAAGCATGGAAAGTAATATCTGAGTGACCCATTCCTGGCTAGGAAATCATTAGGCACACAATGTATTGTGTAGATGACTGTAAAACCACCCCGACACGAGTGAAACAGGAAATTTAGAATAGTTAAAACTGAGCCTTTGGTTAACCCCACCAAAACCTCCTCTATTTATTTTTAATTTTTTTTTTTTTTTCTGCGTTATCAAAGTTAGTTCAATATTTGCTTTATATACATCCTGTTCCGGACTTTGACTCCTCTCTGTAGCCCACCTTCCTGCCTTCTCACAGCTGATTTATTGCAGAAACACTTTCTTTTTTTTTTTTTTTCTGCTGAAGCTTTAACTCTTTATCTTGTCAGCCTACCAGCTGGGTTTGTCCACAGCCTTCCCTTGCATTTTGTAAAACCCTGGAGAAAGAATAACTAAGGAGCTGGCAAAGAGGGGAAGCTGTAGGTAAGGGAAGGATGGGCTGCAGGATCTTCTGGAAAGAAATTCAGAATATCCAAGGTGGCTCATGTGCATCAAATCAGAAGCTGGGTGGTTTGTCCAGGTTGTCCCTGTTGGAAACATGCAGTGTCCTGCTGCTGGAGCTTGGGCTGGATGAGCTGAGGAAGGAAAGCAGGTCCTAACCCACCTCTCCACATCATTCTCCTCTTTCCTAAACCCCAGAGTAGGACACGGAGGCTTCAGGCACCCTCTGGTCACGGTGCTCTCACCACAAAGCTTCTCTCAACCTTCCAACCAGGGCATCAAGCCTCAGAGTAATTTTTGTGACTTTAATGAATTGGCTTTTTTCTTCTTCTTCTCCTTCCCTCTTTGTTCTTTTGTCCCTGAAAGTCAGAGTCTTTCAATTGATTAATTATCATCTGCAGCCAGATTCCCTCTCTCATTTCCAATGGAAGAACAGGGAGCTGGTGAACCCCTTTGGCAAGAAGCCTTCCATGGCTTTGCCAACTTCTGGGTTCCCCTTTCCTTCTCTTCTTCCCCCATCTGTGGGGCACGTGAGCCACAGGATCATTTGGGCTGAACAAGAACCTTAAGAACATCAAGCCCAACCCTTAACCCAACACTGCCAAGCCCACCATGGAGACTCATCCTTCTTTCCATGGAGATGCTCAGACAGCCACACCATGCAGAGATGTTAGAAACCCATTCTGAGCTTGGATGCCCTTAGAGCTGCCTCAGTGAGGAGGGAAGAAAGGAAAATAATGGACAAAAGATGTTGAGTGAATCTCCTCTCTGGTTTGGGAGGAAAAGCCCAACTAGAGATGACTCTGAGCACCCACCCCCTTTTAGCAGCTCCTGCTTTTTAGTTGACCCCACAATGATGTGAGGAGGGGGACAGCCTGGATTGAGTGGAAAAAATCCAGGTCAATGAGTTTGTGAGACCACAGGATGTGTCTGAGGGCAGCAAATCCCTGCATGGAACCTTCCCCCACATCAGCAGAACTTGGCAGGTCCAGGAGCAGAGGGGCTCCTCTTCCCCTCCCAGGTGACAATGAAAAGAAAGTAGGGGGAAGAAAACAAAGAGCACAGCTGTTTCCTGGCTTCTGTGTTGCCTCTTTGATGGCAGCTATTTTGGGGCTCTGAGCTGTGTTTTGCTCCCATTTTGAGATGCTTGGAATGTTGAAGTCAGGCTGTCTGTGGGGAAGGCTTAAGAAGAAGAAAAAACAAAAAAAGTAGTCCAGATAAAGCCCATTTCTAGCAAAGAGATACTGAAATCAAACCAGAATGTACAGAGAAGCTGGGACTGTGACAATAATGTGACTTGACCATGGAACCCAAACCTGGTTTTTCCACCTTGTGATGCCACCTTGGCCAGAGGGAACCAGGTTTTCCAAAAAAAAAACAAAACAAGGAGTCATTCTGGAGAAGGAAAACCAATCAACAATGATAAAATAAACCAAACAAAATTGAAATGCTGGGATGATTGAACGGATGGGTGAACAAAAGGTCTGTGTGCAGAAGTTGGATCTTTCCTCATCTTCCTCAGCCCCTGGAGCATCTCCCCATGGGCCCTGTTGATTTCTTGGCTCTGAGATTGCTTTCTTGGGGAATAAAAAAATCACAAGAGCAAAACCCAAGCCCCCTGGGTTACCAAACTTTTGTGTGCTGTAAACAGAAATTCTTTTCTTCTGCTTGCCCAGAGCACAAAGTGTACCCAGGGGTGGAGAAGGGCAGAGCCAGGGCAGGGACAGCTTCAGGAAAGCAAGTAAAATATTGTCAATGTGATGTCACTTTTTTTTTTTTTCCTCATCACTCCAATGCTCTTGAAGAGCTTTCCCTGAGGACTTTGGCTCTTTGATACAAGGGGAAGTTGTTCCTTCTCTCTTTTCTTCTGGCCCAACTCAACCTCCCGTGGCGAGGTTGTTTTTGCAGCTCCTGGAGATGGAAACATCTTTGGAAGGGAAGTGCAAAGGAGGTGGCCATGGGTGGATAGCTTTGGAAAATGGGTTTGTGGATTAAATCCTTCAGAATGTGGGATTTGGATGATGTTCTTACCCCGTGCTTAGTCTACCCAGGAGCTCATCTCATGGTTCTGTGATTACAGAAATCCTTTTTCTGGCTTTCCCACCAGCCTCCAGGACTGGAAGGTCTCTTCTCCTGCCACGTGAAGATTTGCCTGCTCATCATTTATTTCCTCCCTTTTTCTGGGGAAAGTGAGACTTCCACAAGCAGGCACTTGTTCTGAATCCTCATCCTCCTCTTTGGGGATTTTATGGATTCATCTTTTTTTCTGAGTTATAAAAATTCTCTCTCAGGTCTGGAGAGGAGGAGGATTCCTCCAGCAGAAATCTGTTTATCTCCAATCCCTCCTCTACTCCAGGCTGCAGAGATGCAAGCCCCAGCCAAACTTTCTCTGAAAAAAATATTATTTTTAACCCTTCCTTCCTCCCACTCGTCTCCCCAGCCAGGTCCCTGAGGACTTGCTGAACAAGATTGTTCTCATTTCCATGTCTCTTTTTGTGACTGCTTGGGAGAGCTTAGCTCTGCTTGGAGAAACACATTTCTTACATATGTTCTTGTCTAAACACAGTTTTTTTCCCCCTGCATTTTTGCCATGAAATCCAAGTTGTCAGGCCAAAGAGGAGAAGTTAGAACTCTACTTGATTTTTCTACTTGAAGGAATCTGGTGGGAGGGCTGGGACAAGATGATCTTCCAACCCAAACCAGTCTATGAACTGGACACCCATGGGAAGGGCTCTGCTCCCAGCACACAGTTCATCCCTCCCATGGCATGCAAAACTTTTACTCCTGTCCTAGGTTCTCACTGTGGATTTGCTGCAACCAACCAACCAACCAACCATCCTTGTTCTGCAGACTCCAAGACCCCTGATCCCCACCCAGGAAAGCTGAGTGAAGGGTGGGAAGGATGGTGAGCTCAGTTTTAATAGCACCAAAGTGGAGAAACACACAAGAAGCCAAAGAAATCACTTTGGGTGGACATCTCAGTGACTGGTTGGATAGATTCAGCCTAACCAAGCATTAATGAAGTTTATGCTAATGACATGATAAACACAAGGCATAACACAGGGAAATGGGAAATTCCACCACTGTTTGTGGCTCTAGAGAAGAAGATGGAAGCTCAGCCCAGATGGTGATTGCTCTCCCACCTCACTCCAGAAAGCCAGGTGGGTTTAGGATGCAAATTTCTGGTCCAGCTCTTCCTGGTTTTCCCTTCTCTGCTGCTTTCTACCAAGATGGTTTTGGGAGTTGGGTGCAGCCTCCTGCCCCATTTCTGGCCATCCACAGCTTGATGGGTGCCTGGAGACCTCTTCATGACTTTTGGATTGAAGTTTGCTCAGAACTAGGTGTGTTTTACTGCAGGTATGTGGTGTATTCTGTCTTGACCTAATTTAATCCTGCTGGGCAGAGGCAGGAGAGGGGGACTGGGAGGAGGAGAGGCACAAGAGGTTGTTCTGCTGCTTATTCCTTGGGTTTTCATGGGTGATGCTTGCCCCAGGGCTGTTGTTTTTGGAGAGTTGGTGCTCCTGTTTATTGCAAGGGCTGCTAGAGCTGGGGGCTTTGAGGTGTGTAAATCCAAATCCTGACATTTAAAAGAGGTTGCACGCCGTGCCCAAGTGTGCAGGGAGAGGAAATAGGAGTAGATTGCCTTCAGATCCTGGAAGCTGGAAAAAAATAAATAAAAAATCCCCCGTGGGAGTATCATTAAAGTTCTCAGCACCTCCTGGTAATTATATTCTGACAGAAGTTCTTTGGACCCCAATTGATGGTGACTCTAATCTGGACCTTGTTATGATGGATAAAGAGGAATTAATCACAGAATCATAGGATTAATTACTGAGCTGGAAGCTGGGTGTTCCCTGGAGGGATGTGGTTGTGACCTGCCTGCTCCAATTTGGGCAAAACTGGGAGAGTTTCAGCCAATAATGTGTGTGCAGACACAGATAGGGTGGCTCCAGAGGGACATGGCTGACCAGAGGCAACAAGAAATGTGACTGGGAAGGGAAAGGACACGGAGAGGAAGGTGGTGGTGGGAATGGGAGTCATACTTCCAGAAAACATGAGCAGAAATAGAGTCCTGGGGAGCCTGCTGGGTCTGCAGGGATCATTTCCTAACCTGTGCTGTCTGGGGACAGTGCAGAGGTTGGGAAGCATGGGGGAGGTCTGGGGAATTCCATGGCAGCATCCCTGCTCCTCAGGGAGGGCAGAAAGATCAGGAGATTCTTGGTCATGGAAAGTGCTTTGGAATTCCATTTGGAGTTTGTTGGGGGGAATCTGGAGGACACAACCATCTGCCAGCAGCTTTATGGGCTCTGACTTTTCAGGATTTTCTGCTCAGCCCTAAAGAGGGCAATTTTTCTGTGTGTGTCTATGGTTATTCTGATGGACACACAAGGGACCTCAGTCACATTGTGCTTCTCTTTTATCCACCCCCTAGAGGATGGCCCAGTGTGGAGTAGCCAGAACCTGGGGTCAGAAGAAAAAAAATCCAGGTTTCTGAACTTCTTAAAGTGTTTCTAGGACCTGGGGCAAGAATCTGACCCATGTCTACCCCTGCAAGAACTTCCCTTAGATCACAGCAGTCCTTGTGCTTTGTTCTTCAGGGGAGTCTTCCAAGACATCAGCATGGTTCCAGCACGTTTGGGGTGAGATGTGGATGCTGGTACATTAACTCCATCACCTAGCAGGCCCACAAAAAGTTCAAACCTATTTGAGCTTTCTCTACAATTCAGATTTAAACTCTGGAACCTGAAGCAAGCAGCCAGTGTTCCCCCATCATCTTTGGCCCAGCCTCCAGTTCTTCTTCTTCATGAGGGCAAACCAGAATCTTCATTTCTTGGGCCTACAAGAAAGCTGCTGAGGGAGTTTTTAGGATGTCAGGTAGGACTAGGGGGAATGGATTCAATGGGTAGAATTGATTTAAGGAAGAAGTTCTTCACCAGGGTGGTGAGACCCTGGCACAGGGTGCCCAGAGAGGTGGTGGAAGCCCCATCCATCCCTGGAAGTCTTTAAGGCCAGGCTGGATGGAGCTCTGAGCATCCTGATGTGGTGGCAACTAGATGATCTTAAAGGACCCTTCCAACCCTGAAAATTCAATGATTCTCCGATTTCTTGCCTGTTCCCTCTCTTTGTTTCAAGCCCTCAGTTCTCTTAAGGATTCATCTACGTGTCATCCTTCATAGTGAAGATCTGGGAGATATTTTGATAAAATACAACATCTCTTTACTTCCTTTCCTCTTCCCTCTGCCCAAGCCCAGAGTCTCTCTGCAAGGAGATCCTGTTTGCTTTACTATCTATTTATGTTTTAAATGTCTTACTCCCATCTGAAGCTGTTGACTCCAGTTTGGGATTATTCTTTTTACTATTATTATTTTGTTTTGTTGTTGTTGTTACCCTCTCAAGAGAAAGCAACTGTGAGGGTTTCCAAGTTCTTGAATAAATGTCAAATAAAACATTCCAAGCAATTATTCAAGCTGGTAATAAGCAGTGAGACATCCTTCCTGTAGAGAAGCTGAACAATGGTTTCCTCTTGACAGAAGCAAAATATCAGGGGCCTTCCATGTGCTGGGGATGATTTAAATGGAGGCAACAACTCCAAGTGGGACAGGAGGCCCCAGCAAGTATCTGGATATCCTGAGGGAAGAAAAACTCTGTGGGTAACACCCAGACTCCCCCTGCCATGCCATAAAGTCTGAGAGCTCTCTGCCTGTCTCCTCAACATCCTCCAGGTTGGAAAACCTTTGTTTCCTTCCCTGGCTTTTGGAATCCTTCCCAGCACTCCTGGGGCTCCCATGGAAGCAGGTGTCTCACCCTCCATCTCAAACTCCAGGGTGACCTCCAAGGAGGAGCAGTGCAGGAGCTGCAGCCCTGCAGGGCACATCCCCTTCCCAACTCCTCATGGGTTTTGCTCCAGCATTGTCTTCTCCTGCCCCAGGACCACGACCTTGGAGGTTTCTGGCACCTTCAAGGGAACCCAACCCTGCTCTGGGAGCACCCCAATGTGTGGCTCTAGCAAGATTCACCCTCTTCTCCCCAGGCTGCAGACCCCGGGGAAGGGTGGACACCTGGGATCGGTGGAGCCATGGATAATGTGGATAAAATCCACCTGGACTTTGGTTCTCCTCCCCAAAAACCCCACTTTGTAGACCCCATGACTCTGGGAGGACAACACAAATGCTGACTTTGGTCCTCAGGTGGGTGACCAGGACATCCCTCTCCAGGGGGTACTTGGTGCTGGTGACCTTGTCCTTGTGGCAGTGACCTGGAGGTTGGGGGGGGTGTGGAAGGTGATGCTGCACATCCCCAGTTTGGTGGTGATGCTGGGAGCAGGGTGGCTGGGGTTGGAGAGGCCACGGCCACTGGAGATGAGCCCACTCCCACAGTGCATGCTCAGCCCTGAGGGGAAGAGCTGGTTCTGGTTGGAGGGCTTCAAACAAGGGATGAGGAAGTTGGCCACGTTCCTGAAGGTGCTGCCTCCTAAATCCTTCCCAAACACAGAGAGTCTGGAAAGGGCAGAGCACGTGGCTACTCAGTTTTGTCCTCCTCAGCTTGAGCAGCCACCCAGTTCTTGCTCAGAGCAGCATCTAAATCTTTGTGAACCAGCTGGTACCTGGCAGCCAAGGGCAGGGATGGCTGGAGGGTCAAGAGCAAAGTTCCCTGTGGAGCAACAAGCAGCTCCTCTTCATGGCTGCTCTCCCCAGTGACAAAATCTCTCCCTTTTGGGTGAAGGTCCCAGAAATGGAATGGGGTTTCAGTGTGTGGGTCCAGACATCGGATCTGGCGGGAGCACACCCAGTTGTAGAAGTCCTGAGAGTTGGTGAGATGGGCAAAGATCATGAGGTCAAAGAAGCCCTTGGTTGGGGGAGTCACCTTGGTGGTCAGGATCTTCTTGGACACCATCATCATTCCATGACCTGCACCTGCATCCTCTCCAGCTGTGGTGCCCTGGTAAGTGAACTCTGTTGGGTGGGTGCTCCTCAGCCTCACTGAAACCTCCCCATGGTCTGTAGAAGGGTGAACAAAACATTCCCAGCCCTTTGATGGACACTTTAACACCTTCACTTTCACAGGGTGCCTCAGATCATCTGCATCACCTGGTTCTCCTTCTCTTTTTGCCTCTGTGGCTGAAGGACTTTAGGAAGACCCCTCTTCACACTTTGTCCTTTTTCTCCCCTTGCTGACAGAGAAGTGATGGTACCAGTAGATCTGGAGATGAAGGGACAGGTACAAAGAGTTATCCTTTGGGACCTGAGATGCCCAAAACCAAGGCAGTGATGTTCATGGGGTGTTAATTCTTCCAGATGTTCTGGAGCTGGAGTAATTTCTCCAAGCTGCAGGTGTCACACTGTGGTGTCAAACCACAAGATCAAAACATCCCAGCCTGGTTGGTTAGGAGTTCCCACATCACTGCCACATTTTAGGAATGAATTTAATTCTTCCTGTTATTGGAATATTTTTTTCTTCTAAATTTTAGCCTCACCAAATCACAAAAAACATAAAAAAAAAATAATCCACAATCTTCTGGCTTGGAGTGTGCATTAACCAAGGAGGAGGGAAGAGCAGGAGGTCCAAAGGAGAGATGCCTTGGTGTGGGTATCTGATGGTGGTCCCACAATTGGTGGGGAAGTGCTGGGGCTCTTTCCCAGTGACTTCTGCTCCCTGGTAGACTCAGTAGTCTCCTACTCAAGGCCACCACACACCACCCAGCAGCAAACCAACCTTCTGCTCCAGGTAGGACCCAGAAATGGGGCACTTCCAAGGGAAGTCCCCATGGAGGAGAACACTTGTGGTGGCCTTGGTTTCACCCTTCCCCTCCCTGTGCCCCATCCTGCTGCTTGTAAACCCAAACTGCAGGCAGAGAGGGCACTGGTTGGTGCTGCAATCCCTCCCAAGGGATTTCCAGCTGCTCCTGGCAGAAGGGGGTTTGGATGGTTTTGCAATGTGAGGTTTCACAAGCCCTGGAGTCTTGACCTTGAAGGAGAACATTCCACCAGCAGACAGCAGGCTGGTTCCAGCACCAGGTGAGCTCCATCATCTCATGTCACAGGTACTGGGGCAGCCTGGGTGGAAAACACTGATTTAATGGCATTTTATGCCTTTTTCTTTTTTTTTTCCCTCCAGATATAGGCAAGCAGGAGAAAAATGTCCACAGAGAGCAAGACTTTGAACCTTTTTGCCTTTGAAGGGTCTCAGGGTGCATCCACAGAGCCTGGCTCTGACATCCAGCCCTCCTGAGAGGCAGGATCCCCAAGGTCTGTGGAAATTAAGCCTGTTCTTCATTACCCATGGTCCCCAAGTGCCCGAGGATGCTTTGTCTCTGGGCCAGAGCTCAGCAGCTCCACATCCATCCCATCTTCACCACATTCTGCCTGGAGAGAGGGGAGCACCCAGCAATGGCACCACGGGACCAGCACCCGCTCTGTGCACAATGTTCATTTGTTTTGGGTGCTAACACCAAATGACAAAAGAGTCCAGATTCATGCTGAAAAAAAATTTGTCCCTTGCTAATTATTAGATTACGAAACCCATTTCATAATCTAATGAATAATGGTGGTGATGGGAGGGGGGGGAGGAATGAGCTTGATTTTTTTTTTATTATTTTTTTTTTTTTTCTCTGTTTGAATCTGGATTTTTTCATTGTTTGCCCCCCAGTTTTTGCTGGTAGGTCGAAAGAGAGATGTGAAAAGAATGGGGAAGGCTGGGTTTTATTTGTGCCTTGCCTGTTAAAGCTGTGACTTGGCTCACACAGTAAGTGCAAACAATTCTCTCCTGGCGAGCGTTCAGTGGAGACATTACTGATGACAGACTTTATTAACTGCAGGTTTGCTTGTTATTAAATTCCCTCTATGCTAGTTTCCGAAGCTGCTGGCCTGGCTGGCTGCATCATATTAGGATCTTTAGGAAGAAAGAAAAGAACAGAACATTGCATGCAGCAGAGCCAAGCGATGAGGAGATAGAGAAGCCAGCGATGCCTTTTGCTTGGGGTAGGAGACCCAAGGAGATAATTAATGGCTACGTTTAAAACAAGCATTCGTTGGGTTTATGGGGTTAATTTGAGGGCTTTGAGATCCCTGGGGTTTGGGGCAGCCCAGGTGATGCTGGGGATGGGTTCCCACCTTGGTGTGCTCGGTCAAGGTCTCTTGAGTTGTTTGGGGAAAGGGAGGGGGTGGGGATGGACACCCCACAACCCAGCATTGAAGCCCAGGCATGTTTCTCATTTCTTGTTTAAAAGGCTTCTCTTCCCCTCTCCCACCCCAGCTATTGTATCTGCAGGATGCCATCAATGACTGCCTTTCTAGACAAAAATAAATAATCTTAGAGAGCTGGGGAGGGGGGGGTGGTGTGATTCTCACCCCTCTGCTCTGCTCTTGTGAGTCCCCACCTGGAGCTCTGTGTCCAGTTCTGGAGTCCCCAGCATCAGAAGGACACAGAGCTCCTGGGATGTATCCGGAGGAGCCACAGAAATGCTCAGAGGGCTGAGCAGCTCCCTGGGAAACCAGGCTGAAGGATTGGGGTTGTTCAGCCTGGAGAAGAGGAGGCTCTGAGCAACCTTCCAATATCTGAAGGGGCTCCAAGAAAGCTGGGATTGGGATTTTGACACAGGGGGGTAGTGAGAGGACAAGGGAAAATGGTTTAAAACTTAAAGAAGGGAGATTCAGGTTGGACATGGGGAAAAAAATCTTTAATTTGAGGGTGCTGAGCCCCAGGGTGCCCCCAGAAGCTGTGGCTGCCCCATCCCTGGCAGTGCTGAAGGTTGGATGAGGCTTGGAGCACCCTGGGCTGGGGGGAGGTGTCCCTGGGCATGGCAGGAGGTTGGAACTGGGTGATTTTTAGGTCCTTTACAATCAAAACCATTCTAGGATTCCAAGTTTCATTCCAGAGGACTGAACACCCTTTGTCACCAGCCCTAGCACCCAGGCAACAACATCAGCAATGAAAAGGGCTGGATTGGATAGGATGGGTGTCAGATATCTCCTACAAATCAGGTCCCTTGGCAAGGTGTCCCACCTTCAGCTCCCATCAGAGTGATTTTAGGGGCAGGAATCTTGGCTGAAAGCTCTTAAGCCAATGGGAGCTGCTCAGACCTAAGAGAGCAGGAATTAATCCACAGGAATTAATCCACAGTATCCAAAGAGGGAAAAAAATCGAATTTTCCACCAAAATCTCCAGCTTTTTTTTTCTTTTTTTTTTCACTTAGATGCTTCAGTACACCCTGTAAGGAGACAGCTTACTTCCCACCAACCTTGAGCACTACAACCATAATTTAGCATCAACAAAACAGACGTCTGGCTCAGTTCACAACCTGCATTTGGTGTTTTGAGCACAATTCTGATCTGATGCTGGTTGTTGAGGCTGATTGCAGCAGTTAAACTGTTCACTTTAGGTCCAGGAATACAGTTCTTGCTCTCTACAAGATGAGAAGTTCACAGTGGGGGGAAAAAAGTTGGCTTTTTTTTTTTTTTTTTCCTTATTTTCCCGTTTTAATGGAAAAATCTCTTTTCATCTTAGTTTTGGATAAATAAAAAAAAGTCATCCAGCCATCCAGTGAGTTTTGTGGTAGAGGGACAGAAGATCTTCCAGCCAAGGGGTGCAAATCAGTGGATGTGCCAGGTTTGATTCCTTGACACCTCTCCCCAGGTCCCTTATGTTTCCTGACAGCTTGTGGTCAACAAAGCCCTGAGCTGCTTCTGGGCTCCATCCCTGTATTATTTTGCTATCAAAAATGGGATTAGAGAGAGAAAAGAATAATGAAAGACTAATTTCTCCTCATTCTTCCCTTTGGGCTTTTGTACCACCACTAATGACACTGGATAGGAATCCATGTTATGCAATTTATCTCCCTGGCACCCAGATGAAGGGACTGGTGGGACTCTTCATCTCCTGGTTTTTTCTCCAAAATGGCAGATGTTGTGTGGTTTGGTTTTAGGTTTTGGAGCCTGTCCCTTGGTCTTTTGGACCTGAAAAGGGTTTCTCAAGGCTACACCCTGTGTTTGCTACAAGGTTGGACAAAGCCACCTCCTCAGGATGCTCTGAGGTTCTCCAGGGGAGAAGCACCACAAGAGCTTTGTACAAAAGGCAGCATCAACCTTTCAGCTGTTCCCAAATTAATTTGATTTGCAGAGGCCACTTCCTGCTCCAGAGGTGTCTGATAGCCCATCTTGGCAAACCCAAACCTCCTGAAAATCCTACAGGAGTTCTCCTGGGTAAGTAATAACCTCTCTCAGACAAAGCATGACACTGGGCCTTGGCTGGTGTAGGTTTATTTTCTGTAGGCTTGAAAACTCACTTCAGTCTGAGGTTGCCTTATCTCCCAGCCTGCTGTCTTGATTTAAAAAATAAAAAAAAAAAAGGCAGGAAAAATCCATGTTCTCTTGGGAACATCCAGAGAAATGGATGTACAAAGGCTGCCTGGGTAAGATGAAGATGGTTTTGTATCCAACCTGAGAAATCATCATAGAACTAAATGCCAGGAAAACCAACTCCATTTAAAACAATTTAAAAATAAATTATATATATATATATAATTATTAACAAATAAAAAAGGGAGGTGAACCTTTCAGGCCATGTTTTTATCTGGGCGTTTTCCTCCTCAGCCTAGGAACACAATGAGAATTGTGTCCCAGGTATGTTGAAGCTGTTTTGCTACTGTTGGTGAATTGAGGTGGGGAAAAGCTGGGAAAAAAAAAGGGCTTGAAGTTGTTTGGCTCAATTAATGATGAGTTATGAATCCTAATTCCCAGTTTACTCATCATGGTATCACACAATGGCCGTGACTCCCGAAACCGCTTAAATGCATCCCTTAAATCTTCAACTTAAAACCAGCTGGACCATGTTGGAGGGAGAAATGTTTTCCTCAAGGCAAACTTCACTGTTTAAAGCTTTTATATTAGTAGGATTTCACCCCCTTGTTTTGCATTTACCTGTTTTGAGGAGGGAAGGGTTTGGAGAAAAGAGGGAGAGCTCCAGTCGGAAAAACCTTTAACAACTTTCTGCTCAAAGTCTTCCCCTGAGACTTGGGGGGATTCCTCTGGCCAGGAGGTCTCCATGAAGTGCTCAGGATGAGTGAGGAAGAAAAATTCATCATATTTGCAATGCAGAGAAGAAAAAGACACCAAGGTAGGAAGAAGAGAAGCTGTGGCTGCCCCATCCCTGGCAGTGTTGAAGGTTGGATGGGGCTTGGAGCACCCTGGGCTGGGGGGAGGTGTCCCTGGGCATGGCAGGGGGTTGGAATGAGATGACTCTTAAAATCCCTTCCAACCCAAACCATTCCACAGTTCTCTGAGACTGTTGGCCCCACAAGAAGCTGTTGTCTCTGGCTGTATCTCTAGATGATGTTTCATTTTCCTTTCTCTCCCTGTGCTCAGCTAAAAGCAGCCCACACTCTCTGGTGTTTAAACTGCTCTCAGCAAGATAATTACCTATGAGAAATGCCACAATTATTTCATTATGCATTGTTGGAGGGAAAGAAAAAAAAAAAAACAACAAAAAAAACCCCAAAAAGGTTAAGAATGCAATCCCATAATAGAGTTAATGGAAATTATTAAATGGTAGAAATGATTTCCATGAGAGTAGTTGTTTTCTTAGCATGGGCTGAGAAATCTCAAGTAATTACATATGGAACGACGTGAGAGTGAAGGAGTTGGGAAAATGAGGATTTCTTCACTGGTGACACTCTTTGGAGATCAAAAACAACTTGTAGAGGGGTATTTTCATCCGAGGAGTTACTGCCCCAGAACAGGGAAGGAGGCCCCCAAGGGAGATGTCCACATGGAGATGATCCATGAGCTCCCTCAGCACCCACCATAGGTGAGAATGAGCTCTGGACTTTCTGCAAGTCCCCTCGGGGGAAAAACCTGAAAATGAGGCTTCAGATCTGGTTAATCCAGCATTCAGGGAGGAGACTGGAAGGGCTGGGATGGCCACTCTGGGCTGTATCCCAAGTTAGGTTGATCCTCCATCCATTTGTGTTGAAGACAATGTCAGCAGTGATGGGAGAGGGGTCTCACCTGGGCATGAACAATCTGCTCTCTCCATCCACAGCCCCTGCACCCCAGCAAGGATCCAGGAGGCATCTCTGCCCTTCCAGGTACCCCAGCAAGGATCCAGGAGGCACCTCTGCCCTTCAAGGCACCCAAGCAAGCATCCAGGAGGCACCTCTGCCCTTCCATCCCCCCTGCATTCCACATGTGGCTGCTCTGCTGCTGCTGGCACCACCAAACCCTGGGACCTGGGTGCTCTGACCAAACCCTGGGACCTCCAAAAAACACAAACCTCCCCCCGTGTCCAAGGAGAGAGCTGCAAACCCAACACAGCTTTGTGTGTGGTTCCTTGGAGAGCATCCCAACCTGCACGGGGAAGTTCAGCCACTTAGAGAAGACCTCCTACCCAGGCAAGATGTTGGCCACATCCAGCCCCTGCTTTCCTCACACCTATTTCTAACCCTCATCCCTCTTATCTCTGGTTCTGGTTTATCTTTCAAAGGTTTATCTTTCCTGCATCCAAGCAGAGGAGGAAGGAGGCACCCAGGGAGCTGATGTGTGGATGATGGTTGCTTGGCAAGCTCTAAGCCAGCTGGACATCCCCACCAAAGATCTTCAGGAGGGTGGAAGAAGAAAGCCCAAGGTGAGTTTTACCTGCACATTTCCTGGCAGAAATGGGCATAACCAGAACACACAGCTCTGCCCATTTGCAGGACCTGCTCTGGCACCTGGATGCCCTGAGACAGCTCCAAGAAACCACCCACATCCTATCCTGGGAAAGGGAGAACACTGTGCAAATTCAGTCCCATCCAACCCGAGTCTGGGATCCTAGAATTTCCCATTCCTTTTGGTTGGGGAGGTACTTTGTCATTGCTCTGGTGTCCTCTCTGACCAGTTGAACATGTCCTCTGGTCCAGAAGGTCTTGTCCTAGAGATGGGTCTTGGTCTTGTCCTAGAGATGAGTCTCGTTAGGGGCTGAGGGGTTTCCAGCTCCAGATAAACATCTCAGCGAATCTATGTCCAAGAGGACCAGAGGTGTGGCTCAGGTGCTCTCCTGGAAGCTGTGAAACATCACTCAAACCTATGCAAAAAAAAAAAACCCACAAAAAAAAAACCCAACCAGGGGGAGAGAAGATTTTTGCCCCTAGCACTACAATTTCACTGACTTTTTAATCCCTACCTGTCCCCACAGAAAAACTTTCTGCCCCTTTCCTGCCATTCAGGCATTCACAGCTCTGAGCTCTTCCCCTCTTTGTGACAGCAGAAATATTTTTAGCAGGAGGCTTTTCTTTCACTGAGTTAAATTTAGACCAGCTCATTTCTCCAGACTCCTGCCCCTGCTATTTCATTCCCCAGTGACTTTCCTGCCCTGACCAGCTCTAGGATGGTTTCACACAGATGGAATTTTCTTTCTTTTATGAATTTCTTTATTCTTCTTGAAAATGTGGCTGCCCCATCCCTGGCAGTGCTAAAGGTTGGATGGGGCTTGGAGCAACCTGGGCTGGGGGGAGGTGTCCCTGCCCATGGCAGGGGGTTGGGACTGGGTGATTTTAGGTCCCTTCCAACCCAAACCATTCTAGGAATCTAAGTTTCATTCCAGAGGACTGAACACCCTTTGTCACCAGCCCTAGCACCCAGGCAACAACATCAGCAGTGAAAAGGGCTGGATTGGATAGGATGGGTGTCAGATATTTCCTACATCTTCAGCTCCCATCAGAGAGTGATTTTAGGGGCAGGAATCTTGGCTGAAAACATTTAACCCAATGGGAGCTGCTCAGACCTAAGGGAGCAGGAATTAATCCACAGTATCCAAAGAGGGAAAATAATCACATTTTCCACCAAACATCTCCAGCTTTTTTTTTTGTTTGGTTTTCCACTTAGATGCTGGAACTGGATGCTTTTGAAGGTCCCTTCCAACCCAAACCACTCTATGATCCTGCCAAGACTGCTCAAGGAGACGCAGGTTGGATGGGGCTTGGAGCTCCCTGGGCTGTGGGAGGTGTCCCTGCCCATGGCAAGGGGTTGGGAATGGATGAGCTTTAAGGTCCCTTCCAACCCAAACCAGGCTGGGATTCTGTGGGATTCTGTGAAGCACTTTTACACCCTCCTCATCTCCATCACCCAGGAGGGAATGGTTGGCTTGGGCTTGCCCTGCCCAGGGAGATGATCACAGCAGGATGAACTCAAATTAAATTATTTTTTTTCTTGTTGCTGCTGCTCATCTGCTGCCTGGCACATCCTTTGCCAGGGACTCTTTTTTTTTTTTTCACTTAGATGCTGGAACTGGGTGATTTGAAGGTCCCTTCCAACCCAAACCACTCTATGATCTTGCCAAGGCTTTTTCACCTGTTTAAGGTGGATGCCAGCAAGCAGTCTGTGGGCTTTTCCTAAGTAGAGCCTTTAAATACTTAAAGAGGGCCTAAAAGAAACCTGGGGACAAGCATTCCAGCAGAGCCTGTAGTGACAGGACAAGGGATGATGGTTTTAAAGTGATAGAAGGCAGATTTAGACTCAGTATTAGAAAGAAATTTTTTTTCAATGAGGGTGGAGAGATCCTGGCCCAGATTGCTCAGAGAGATGGTGGATGCCCCATCCCTGGAAACATTCAGGCTCAGGTTGGATGAGGCTCTGAAAAACTTGATCCAGTGGGAAATGTCCCAGCTTGTGCAGGGGGTTGGACTGGATGAGCTTTAAGGGTCCCTCCCAACCCATTCCCTGATTCTATGGGTTTGGGTTTGTGCCTCTCCCATCCTCCTCCTCCACCTCCAGGGCTCGGTGCATGGAGACAGGGGACAAGTGATGTCCCCATGGCACAAGTGGCCAAGAAGCAGCTGCCCCCAGAGGTTCAATACCCAGCTGGGAGGTGGGCAGTGAACTGCTCTGCTGCTGCTCTTGGCACCAGTAATTCCTGGCTAAGAGGAAGAGATTAAATGCCCCAGGTTTTAGTGCAGATAATTCTTGGAATAAACAGGGTAACAAGTTGTTCCCATGACTCCCCACTGCCTCGGAGGTATTTTTGGTTGTTTATTACCCTCTTTTTCCCCTCCCTTCCAGCTCCCTCCCTCTTTAATAGAATAGGTAGCCTCTGAAATCCTCAAGCATCCTTCTTCCTGAGGGAGATTAGCCTCAGGCAAGGTACAAATTGCAGGGCTCAACAATAAGGGAGAGCACAATTATTCCTTGTGCCTCTTTGCCCTCTCTAATGAGTTGATGTGTAAAGCTGCAAACCCTCCACTGGTTCAGCACTCAGGCAAAATGGGCTGAGCCTGGGGAAGAAATCACACCATGGGTCAGGGAACAGGAAGGAATGACAAAATTCAGAGCTGGTCCCCAGCATCCAGAAAGTGGGAGCATCATGTAGCAGCAGCCAGCCTGAAATGGGAAGATGCTGATGCTTGAGAAAAAAACAGGACCTGGGCTGCCAGAGATAGGAAAGGGTTGGTGGATGTGGCCAGAGCATGAGGTTCCTGCTGGTTCCCTGTGTTTTTTGTGCAGGAAGATCCTGAGGTCACCAGCTCCCAAGGTAACTAAACCCAACCTGAGCTGCCTTAGGTTCACACTGTGGTTTGAGTCCCTTCCTTCCCCCCTTGCAACCTTCCTAGAGGGTTTCCAGGATCCCTCTATGCCACTGCAATCCTTCTTGGGATGCTGGAAATATCCCATTTATTAGGATATTTCCTAATATCCTATTAGCTCCTATTTGCTGCTGTTGTTTTTAATCAGAAAACAACTCTGGATGCAACTTGAACAGCAGAGCCTGCTGGGAACCACTGTGACCTAGCCCAGAAATGTCACTTTCTGTTCTCATCCAGTTATCCCAGTTTGGGTTTTCAACACCTGCACTGGGGCACTGGCACCATTCTTCCAAAAAAAACCAAACCAAACCAAAAACCAAACCGAGAGGGATGTCATTCATCTCTTGCTCTGCTGCCCTGGTTTTTCCTTGAGGTTTGCAGAGGTAGGAGGTGTTACCATGGAATCCCAGACTGCTTTAGGTTGGAAGGGATCTTCAAGATCATTTAATTCCTTCCCCTTACCATGGGCAGGGACACCTCCCACCAGCCCAGGGTGCTCCAAGCCCCAACCAACCTTCAATACTGCCAGGGATGGGGCAGCCACAGCTTCTGGGGGCACCCTGGGGCTCAGCACCCTCACCCCAAAGAATTTCTTCCTAAGATCTCCTCTCCATCTCCAGTTTTTCAGTTTGAAACTGTTCTTCTTCATCCCATCCCTCCATTCCCTTGTCCCAAGTCCCTCCCCAGCTTTCCTGCAGCCCCTTCAGGCACTGGAAGATGCTCTAAGATCTCCCTGGATCCTTCTCATCTTCAGGCTGAACCCCCCCAACTCTCCCCCTGGCTCCAGAGCTGCTCCAGCCCTCCCAGCATCTCCATGCCCTCCTCTGGACTTGCTCCAACACCTCCATCTCCTGGTGTTGGGGACCCCAGAACTGGTCCCAGCACTGCAGATGCAGCTTCCTCTCCATCACTCAGCTGGAGGTGATGCTCAGGGCACTGCTGACAATCCTGGCTGGTTTCATCCTTGATTTTCTCACTCTCCTACAAAATTCCCTGTGCCACCAGGCTGCATCTACAGGACTGGAAGGAGAACTTTTTATCCTGGTGCTGCATTTTGCAGCCCTTTAGCTTCAAGTTCCCAGTGGCATCAGGGTTGGGAACATCATCTCACAGAGGGGTCCAAAAATATGAACAACCAGAGCTGGAGTATTTTTCTTTATTATTATCTGACTGTGTTCCACTAAGTGGCATCATATCCCTTGTTTCTGCTCTCTCATCTTCTCTCTGTCTCCAAATATTGAAAATTTTCTTCATCAAACAGAGAGGAGATAATAAGAGAGGAAAAACCAGATGATCCTTGAGGTCCTTTCCAACCTCACATTCTGCTAAAAAAAAAGAGTTGCCATCTGAACAGATTTTTTATTTTGGGCTCAAAATGGAGAAGGGAAAAACAAAACAAAACAAAAAAAAACCAAAAATTACTTTGTAAAAGGTAAAAACCATTTTATTGGAACTCCTCCCACATCTGAGCCCCCCCCAGGGCTTTGTTCCCTTTACCCAGGAGATGCAGGTTCATCCCCTTAGGGATGCAGAGGACCCCACACCCTGAAGAGCAGAAATGTGCCACTTGGGTCTCAGCAAGGAGAACTTCCTAAATGGTAGAAAATGGTTTCAAAGTGAAATTTGCCCACTGGATTTGTCCTGGCAGCAGGTGTTTGGCAAAGGAAAGTCCTGAAGTTTTGGGGAGACACCACACCACCACGAGACACCACAGCTTCAGGATTTTCCCAGTGTGGCCACTAACGAGGCTGTTTGGCAATTAGTGACCCTGTGCTGGGCTCCAACCAATCCTGAGACCTCCTGGAATCCTGAAGAAAGCTCTGGAAGGCATCATCTGCCCCTGATTAATGTAGTTTTGGAGCCAAGGTGTGAGTTCAAGCCTCTGAGCAAGCTCACGGGCAGCATTCTGGCTGTGCTGGAGCCTTCCTCATCCCTGGAATCCTGAAAAATCAGTGTCACCTCACCTGGAAGTGTCCCAGGTCAGGTGGGATGGGGCTTGGAGCATCCTGGGGTGCTGGGAGGTGTCCCTGCTCGTGGCAGGGGGTTGGGAATGGGTGATCTTGGAGGTCCCTTCCAACCTAAACCAGGCTGGGATTCTGTGAAGTTAGAAATTAGGAGGTGGGGGGGAAAAGGAAAAGGGGAAAAGGAAAAAAAATAAATTGAAAACTGGGAATTCTTCTTTTTCATCTGAGGTTCTATGGGCTGCAGGACATGACCTCAGGTGGGATCTTTCTCTGTTACTGCAGCACAGGTGATGGAGCTAAAGTGGCATTAAAAAAACCCTTAGAATAGGAGGGATATTTTTGGTAGATCTCACCCCTCTGTGTCAGGGAGCTGCCCTGGGGCCCAGGTTTGTTTTAGGGAACAATATGGGAAATAACACCTCGGGCATGGCTGTCACTGAGCTGCCACATCTCATGCATCCCTGTCTTTGATGACCTTTTGCAAGCTCTGTCTCTTACCATGTTATTTTTTTTTTTTGCAGTCTGAGGAAGCACCCAGGGTTTCTGACAGCTCCCATCTGTCACAGTTCCCTTTCCTTCTCCTCTGTTTTCTTTAGTTACTTCTTTCAGGTGAAGACTTGAAGCCAGCTCTTTTTGTTGACTTTTATTTATTGAATATTTTTTTTTTTTCTGTTGAAAAACCACAAAATATCCCACAGGGACTGGGCACGTTCTGCTTCATCAACTCCACAGTGCTGGCATCTCAAACAACAACAACAAAGATGTGTTTGATGAGCTCCTAAGAACCCTGCAAAGAGCCCATCCAGTCTTTTGGTGCTGCTGGCACCAAATCTGACACGAGAAATCTCTGAACTTGGACAAATATTTCACTGACATCACTGAGCTGGCCTGGTGTGGTCCTGCTGAAGCTGAACAATGTAAGTGACCTCTTTTTGGGTTGTTTTTAGGGGGCTGGGGTGGTGGGAAAGCACAGCCAAGGATCAGAGCATCCCTGGGGTTCATCCATGCTTTGCTGTCCTAGAGCATCTTCCAGCACACAGGGCATGTGGTGACCCATGGGATTCCCCAACATTCTGGTAACAGACCCAGCAGGAAGGTTGATTTGGGCTGTGGTCGTGTGCCTGGTGATGCAAAAAGTCCCTGATGTTTAATAATGGTCTAAGGTTGAGTTCTGGGTCTGTTAGGGAGGATGAGGGCTCATCTCAGGCTGCAGGTTCTGGTCAGGAGTTGTTGCACCATGAAAGACTTCATGAGTTCAGAGCATCCCAAAAGATAGGAGATGTTTATCTTTCAAAGGTTTATCTTTCCTCCAGCCAAGCAGAGCAGGAAGGAGGCACCCAGGGAGCTGATGTGTGGATGATGGTTGCTTGGCAAGCCCCAAGCCAGCTGGACATCCCCACCAAAGATCTTCAGGAGGGTGGAAGAAGAAAGCCCAAGGTGAGTTTTACCTGCACATTTCCTGCCAGAAATGGGCATAACCAGAACACACAGCTCTGCCCATTTGCAGGACCTGCTCTGGCACCTGGATGCCCTGAGACAGCTCCAAGAAACCACCCACATCCTATCCTGGGAAAGGGAGAACACTGTGCAAGTTCAGTCCCATCCAACCCGAGTCTGGGATCCTAGGATTTCCCATTCCTTTTGAGCAGTTGGTTGGGGAGGTACATTGTGACTTCATGAGTTCAGAGCATCCCAAAAGACAGGAGATGTTTTGGGGCATCAAGTAAGGCTCCCACACTGTGAAAATCTCCAGACCTGAAGGAAAATTAGGGACCAAACCTCTAAATCCTTGAGGTCTGTTTGCCAGACAGAGGCAGAGAATCCATGGGGTCTATCTGGACCTTCCAGCAGGTTTCCATGTTGCAAAACAGATCTGTTTATCCCATCCCTAGCAAATCTGGTGGCAGAAGAGTCCCCAGGATGAGAAATCCACCTCCCAGTTCCACCAGCCAGCTTCACCCCCTCCTGTCTCCTGCTTCTGCACTGGTTCTTGGCTCCTTTTCATCCACCCTGGGTCATCCCTGAGTCAGAGCAGACAGGACAGGAGATGCACTCCCAGAAACGTGCTGCTGCTGGTGTTTATTTTCCCTTCTCCCTGCTTTGCAAGGATGGAGTGCGTGGGAAGAGCTGCTCTGTCCTTCCAGGCTGCAAGGGAGGGAGAAAATAAACAGGATTTTAATGCAAGATTGTGCTGGAAAACCAGCAAGCTTGGATTTTAGGCTTCCATAGGGCTTAGAAGGGACTTGGCAAGAAAAATGGATAGCTTCAAATCCCTGGAACAACCAGCAGGCAGGAGAAAGCTCAGAGACAGGCAGGCAGCCCTTCTCCAGGAGTGGAAAAGAGGGATTCACCTTCCTCAGGAGCTTGGCCATCACCATGGCAAACACTGGCTCTGCTGCAGTGACTGAGATTTCCCTGGTGGTCCCAAAAGAACAGAGAAGGAACCTTGGATGGCAGCTATGGGATGGATGGCAAGCTGGCTGGAGCTGAGGGGCTGAGACTCCACCAAAAATGAGCTGTTTTGCCCCAAAAACTCACTTCCAGCTGGACTGGGGGGGTGACAGTGTCAGGTGAGGGTATGGTTTGTATCCTGGGATGCTCAACACCAGCAGCATCTCAAGTCAAAGCCTCTTGGGGATGGAGTTTTGCTGCTGCTGCATCTGGGGGGAGGAGAGGAGCCAAGGACATGGCTTGCTGGGTGTGCTCAGAAGCTTTGGGGTTGTTGTTTGCTCTGAAACCAGAGCTTTGCTCCTCTCCTGCTGGGGTGACAAGGACAGCAGACACACCACTGGCACCCTGGGGCTGAGATGTAGCTCTGCCCTGGGCCCAAAGGAATGTTCTCCTGATGGTTCCATCATTATCCAGGATGGAACAGGCAAGTCCTGGCCAGCAAGCTGATTTTTAATCAGCTGAGGGCTGATTTTTATTGTTTGTGCAGACAGCAGGTTCAAGTTTATTCTAAGGCCTTGTTCTTCCCCTCTTGGGTCAAGCAGGGGATTCAGGGATGCTGTTTTTCCAGGGTTTTTTTGTCCCTTTTTGGAGGACTGTGTGTGGACTTGGAAGGCAATCGACTGATTCCAGCTGGCATCAGCCAGGGATCCAATATCCACACCCCAGGACTATTTTCATTGGGTTAATTATTGTTGCTCCTCATGGATCCCCACAGACCCATTAAACCCCATTGTAATCTGGAGGATCCCTGGAGGATGTGCAAATGAATAGCAGTGCCTCTGCCTCAGGAGCAGCACCAGGCAAAAGCCAGAAATGCCTTTTTTTTTTTTTTTTTTTTGGCTGGAAAGCTGATTTCTCTGGAAAACAGAGCTTCAGAATTACCAGCTCTTGGGGAACTAGGAATCCTGGAAGAAAAAGTTCAGAAATCCTCTTTCTTGACTATTTAAAAAACTGGCTGCATGTTGAGCTGCTCTAAGAGGCATCACCCTTTCTCTTTATTTTAATTTACTTGCAGTATTGCATTAAAAACTTAAAAAAAACCCCAATCCCACACAAAGCAGCCACAAACCAGCTGCCACTCCAATTAACAACCTCTTTTACCATCTCCTTCCAAATCTGAAGCAATTCCCTTCCAGCAGCAGGGCACACCTCAGACAAGCAGATAAGATGTTTCATTAGAGCAAGAGCTGCTTTTAATACTGTGGAAAACTGATCAGAGGCTCAAATAAAAACAGAAAAAAACTATGGAGCCAGACTGGCAGGCAGGAGAAATCCTAGATGAAGTCAGCACCCAGCCATTTTCCCAGCCCATTAGGTGCATTTTTTTTAAATCTCTCTCTATTTTTTATTTTTCTTTTTCCAGGCAAATCCAGTTGATTTCCAAGAGAACATTTTAATCCTGCCAAAAGTTCCCTTTCCTAAGCAGCTGCAGTCCTGAGAAACCTACAGCCAACAGGGAAAATCTGTTTGCAGTGGGGTTGATGCATCTCCCAGGAGATGGACATCACAATCCAATTTTTTTTTGCCCATTTTATGGACAAAGAAACAAACCAGGGGTGACTTGGTCCAGTTTTTCATCCATTTCCAGCTCATAGGAACTGCAGTTCCTGGCTATGGAGCTTTCTTTATGCTTAGAGAGGACAACCTGCTCCATAAAAAAAATAATGCCAGTTTAATTTAATCCAAGTCAGGGATTAAAAGAAGAGGAATTGATATAAAATTGATATAAAATTGATATACAGCATCTCCTCTGGGCAGGCAAAGGAATGGAGGCTCCAAGGGTATCCCTGAGTGAGGTCCCTCAGGTGGCAAGCAAGACCCCATCTTTACAGGGACAAAAAGGGAGGAAAATGTCTAAAAAAAGACCATAAGGGGGATTTGAAAGAGGAATTGAAGTGTGTGTTTGCTAAGGTGGATCTGGATTTCTGCTCTGGACTTGAACCTCAAGGTTCTGCTCCAGACACCAGAGGTGACCATGGGTTAAGTTGGGAGCGGGAGGATGGATCTTTGGCATGGATCAGAAACCTTCCCAAACCTGACAACCTTTTTGGTTTAGCACCCTAATTTCCTAGCTGCTTTGTTTTATTTTTTTTTTTTCTAACAAGTTGAGAAAATATGTGTGAAAATTCTGGAGGGATTTCTGATCTACTCCAACCAGTTCCCACCTGCTCACACAGGGGGTGTGGGCAGCAAGAGTCAGAGGGGTTTTGGCACCACAGATGGAGTGGAAAAAAAAAAAAAAACAACCCAAAAAAAGTTCAGATGAAGCAGCACAGCCATGTTGTACTTGGCTGGAAGTGGTGGGAGAAGTGATGGGAAGCTGGAGGAGGTGAGGAGTTTTCCTACATCCCTGGAGTAGGGTTTTTTTCTTGCCATCTCCTCCAGGTCTGGAAGCTGCAGGCAGGTTTGCTGTAGGATGCTGGTGGTTGGGATGCAGATGCTCAAACTGGAGGGTTCAGTGCCCTCTCTGCTCCATCACCAATGGCTTTAAATCCCCATGAATCATCCTCATCCCTACCCAGAGCTCTCCCACCACGGACCTGGGGTGCATTTGGGCATAAATAGAGGGCAGTTGTGCAGTGCTAGCAGGAGTGAAACCACCTCTCTGTATATTGTTTGAGTAACAAACAGAGGAAATCTCTGTAATCTCTCTTCCCTGCCACTCCTAGGAGCTATCTCATTGCCTTTCCTGTGAAGTCCTCTGCTGTGCTTCTGCCTCTGGGAACTGCTACCCACAGGGATTATTTCATCAGTTTTTCTCAGGGGTTTTTGCAGGGTTCCAGTTTTGCCCCATCTGTCTTCCACAGAAGGATGAATAGAAACAAACAAACAACAAACCAACAATAAATTTCTCTCCGGTTTCTATTTGTTTTGTGAGTTGGGATGATCTGGCTGCTCCTCTCCTGCAGAAATTCAGCTTGGGCAGCATTTTCTCAACATTCTGTCTTCTTGCTGCCCCTTCACCAGCTCCTCCTCCAGAGCACATCCTCTGTGGATCACACCCAATGCTAGGAAAAAAGAAAAAAAAAAGAAAAAAAGAACCTGGACCCAAAACTATAGAGTCTGGTTCTGCTAAACCTTCACTGCTGGGACCTTTTTTTGGGTGCTGAGTTCTGGTTTCTTGCTCTGCACAAAACCAAACCCTCATGGGGCACAGGAAAAGCTCTTGGTGTGGTTACCCAAGTGCAGGACCCAACACTTGGGTCTTGTTGAACCTCACACACTTGGCCCATGGATCCAAGTCCTTCTGTAGAGCATCCCTACCCTCAGGCAGCTCAACTCCTGCCCAAGTTGGTGTCATCTGCCAGGCTGGGGAAGAATCCCTAAATTTCTCAAAGCACTGGATTTGTTCCCATTGGTGTTTTCTCCAGGCAGAGGTGTTTGTGAGGGTCCCCAGGACAGAGGAACTTTCCTAAATCTCTGCTCTTCTTGCACTGCAGGATTTTTCTAGCACAGTTGGAGGTGTGTTTTGCCACCTCAGGTGGGGAGGCTGCAGAATTAATGTTTTTCTGCTTCCTTGGATGCTTCCCTTTGGGACTGGCTTAGCATTTCATTAAGGAAGCCCACTCACCTGCCTCATTTGTGTGCTGCAAGATAAGGGAATGAATTTGGCTGCTTCTCAGTTAATTAACAGACTGCTGATGAATTTTGGGCCAGGATCTGCAGGTGTTGGTGCTCTCCTGGGCACCTTCTGTCAATGGGAGGTTGAGGACACAGTTTCTGCAGCATCCCTGCTATAGAGCAAGTCCCTGTGACCCCCCCAGTAAGGGCAAACCCTGTTGCTATGCCCAGATTTCACAAATCAAGGGATATTTCTGAAGAAAAGAAAGAAAACCCAGGGATGCCCCACAGGCTTGCACATCCCCCCAGAACTCTCATTATTTTCTTGCAAGAAAATGGCATTTTTTATTTTCTTCTATTTTTTTTTTTTAATTTTATTTCTGTGAAGAACTGATTGAAAATTCCAGCAAGTGGAACTTAAAGTTGGTTTTCCAAAGCATCTGTGTTGTGGTCTTCCAGGTTCCTACAGACAGGAGGTGTGGAATCTCTCCTCCAGTGTGTTCCTGGGGCAGTCTGAGAAGGTGCATGGTACAAAGAGAGTAAAACAAGATTCTTCAATAAAACCTTTGCTGTCCTCCAAGGCAGAAGATCTCAGAAAAGCCACTGGAATGCCAAATGATGCCCAAAATGTGATGCCCATTTCCACACCTTCAGCTGTGATGTTGGACATCCAGGAAAGCATCAGGTGAGCCATGCTTGGATGGTGGGAATTCTGCCTGGGGGAGCAGTGACTGAGAAGGATTTGGGGGGTTGATCTCTTAAGTCCCAGTGCCCAATGTGATGCTATAGCCAAAAAATAATAATAATAATAAAAAAAAAAAAGCTGGCAAGGCTTTGTTAGTGGGAAACGGGGCAGCTCAGGCAGGGGATTGGGATCAGGTTGGTGACCTGGGGCTGCTTTGGTCATTCCCACTTCAAGAAGTGGAGATCTGAAAAATGCAGTTCTGGAGCTACATCATCATTTTGTCTCCAAGGCTCCTTCTGACCTGCAAACCAAAAACCACTCCCAAAGGCTGGAGGAGTCTGTGCTGAGTGAGGGAGAGCAGGTGGGAGAAGAGGGGAAAGGAGGGGGTCAGGGAAAGGGGGGGATGAGTTCCCTCCCAGTGACCTGAATCCTCTTTGGGTGTGGGTTCTGATGAAAAACCTCCACAATTTCTCAAAGCAACCTCTTGCTTTCCTCTCCTCCCTGCCTCAGCTGCTGCTAAATGCAAAATACCCCCCAGGCAAGGGATGCTCTGCCTTCCCTGAGCTTTCTCCTACCTTCACCAAGCTGAAAAATGAATTTACTCCTAAGGCTGATGATTTACAATTGTTTTTGTCCCTGAGACCTCTCAGTGCCACCATCCCAGGAGTTGTGCTTGTTGCCTAAACCCAATCCCAGATCTGCTCTCTGCCTTTGGCATGGATGCCACAACCTCTGGAGCAAAGCCCAAGCAGATCTATGCTTTCATTTCTCCTGCCTGAGCCATCTGGACAGGGCCAGAGCTATTCTGTTAGGTTTATTTTGGATGTTTAGAAGTTGTTTTTTTTATCATGAGGGTGGTGGAAAAATGGCCCAGGCTGGCCAGGGAGGTGGTTGAGACCTCATCCCTGGAGATATTCAAGGTGAAGCTTGAGCTAACCAGCTGAGATAGCTCAACTGGATGACTTTAGAGGTCCCTTCCAACCCAAATTACTCCCTGATTCTATGATGCTGTGAGACAGGAGCATAAGAGAGGCAGTGCTGGGTCCAACAGGACCTCCAGTTCCCCTCCTGCCTTGTGTCTCACCACGGCCAGAACAAAATCCCAAAGAGCAAAGCTGCTTCATGATCCTCCCAGCCCTCAGGGCTGTTGTCTCAGACACTTCCTGAGCTGGAAGTGGCCTCTGTGCATTGGACAATTCTCACTTCATTTCTCCTCTCTTTATTTCTCTGTCCTCCCTGGGAGTCCACAGAAGCTGTCAGCATCTGAATCATCCTGTGCCAAGGAGGTGGACTCCATCCTCCACCTCTGGAGGCCACTCTCAAACGTGTGGACATCACTGTCAGATTTCACTGGAACTTCCATAGGCATCCCAGGAGCATCCCAGGAATGACAGAGCTGTTTCTAGCCAGTCTTGTAGGATAGACCAGGTAATGTAGACAGAAAGTATTTTCATCACCCAAATAGCCATCAAGGCCACTCTTTTCCTCCCATGTCCATATCTCCCTGGGGTATCAGATGGGGGTGGGAAAAGCTGTGTTAGCTTTTTTTTGGAGTCAAAAATTCCAAGAAAATGCAGGGCCTCCAATTTCAGAGCTGATGCAGCATCAGTGTTGCTAAACAGCACTGCAAGCATCTTCATAGTCCATCAGCATCTTTGAGTTGGAAGGAACCTTTGAAGGTTTTTCTCCTCCTTTTGTGTTATGGAAAGTAGATCCCATCCTCCTGTAGCTGAATCCTTTGGTTCTCCAAACCATTTTGTATTTATAGAGGCTCCTAAACCCCAGTTATGGAATATTTCCCATTCTTTCTGGCCAGGAAGCAACCAATAAGAATATGAAGGTACCAAAATATGAGGTTTCTTCCTCACCAACCCCTAGGTGGTTTAGATGTGAAGTTTGGGTTTGTGAAAGAAGGAAGAAAAGGAAATATTTTCTTGTTAGGAAATGCTAATCTTTAGGCTGATGTTCTTAAAATGTTCTTGGTGTTTGGAGGTTTTGATGCTGGTTTTTTGTTGGGTTGTTTTTTTTTTTAAGGGGTGGGAGGTTACTCGAGTGCTCAAATGTGTGGAAAGGGAAGAGCTTGAGGATTGGTTTGCCATGACAAACACATTGTTTTCAGAATAAATTTAAGCAGGCAGAGAGGAGGACTTGAGCTGGGGAATGTTTGCTGGAGCAGATGAACGTGCTCTTGGAAAGAGCTGGTTGGGAAAAAGCTGGGTTTAATTGTAGCCTCTTAAAATCCCTGAATGCCATGTCAAGAAAAGAGCTTTACAAAAAAAAAAAACAAACCAAACCCATGTCTTCTAGGGCAGGATTGGAAAGGAATGTTGAGCTTAGAAACAAGCCGGAGCTCTTTGGACTGGGTTTCAAGGAAACTGGACTCAAAAAGGGGAAAGGAATCAAACGAAACCAAAATCATTTCTCCAATTTGCCCCACAAGGAGACCAAGAGGCCCCTGCCAGGAGGTCACAGCAGCTGCAGGGGTGGAAAGCAGAATATTTCAGTGTTGCAGTGAAATGAAGCTCAGCTGGATCCCACAATGTGTTGAGGCAAGAGAAAACCTGACCTGGGCTGTGATGGAGACACAAAGCAAAATTCTCAGTTCTCCAGGCTGTGGGTTCAGACCTTCTCCCTTTGCCAACCTAAGGGAAAACACAGGGAAAAAAAGTCAAGACTCTCTGAAATGTCTCTGGGTCTTCAGGGAGTAACTTTTCATCACAAATATTTATGTGCAAACGAGTGACAGTGAGGTTTGTAGTGACCTTCTGGCTCTCTGCAGCTCCCTGAGAGGAGGCTGGAGCCAGGGAGGTTGATAGCTGCTCCCAAGGAACAAGTGATGGGACAAGAGGAACTTTTGGCCTCAAGTTGTGCCAGGGGAGGTTTAGGTTGGATTTTAGGAGTAATTTCTCCCTGGAAAGGGTTGTCAGGGCCTGGCCCAGGCTGCCCAGGGAGTCCCCATCATCCCTGGAGGGATTTCCAAGCCCTGGAGATGTGGTGCTAAGGGCCATGGGGCAGTGGTGGGGGAATGGTTGGACCTGATGGTATTCAAGGTCTTTTCCAACCAAAACAAGTCCATGAATCTCTGTTTTCATCCCTGCATGGGTGGACATTGGCTTTCCTGACCTCCCAAGTTAGGAGACCACCAAACCCATCAAATCCCAAGTTTGCACCTTGGTGAAGAAATCCAGGAGAGAGCCAGCTGCTCCAGGGGCCAAGGCTCGTCACAGATTGCCTTCCTCCAGCCCACTGGAAGGGTCAGGAACCACCAAGTCCCCCATTCCAGTTTCCATGAGCTCTCTGATGAGCACAGCCTGTGAAATTTCAGCTGGTGAGCTCATCCCCTTCCCTAAGGTTAGGATGGAACAACATTTCACCACTGGTGGCAACCTCAAAGCAAAGCAAATCCACTAAAGCCATAATTATGTCTTCATTGTCCCAGGGCCAAGCCACATGCAGGCTGGCAAGGTGCCTTCCATTCTGCAGGGATGATTGCAGGGATCCTACATCAGCCTTTGTGGGCTGGGGTTGGTGGTGCTGCAGTCATTCAGGGAGGGGGCATCTCCCTTTGGATCCCTCCCTTGGCACTGCTCCGAGGGCCATGTGGATGGAGAGCCCATAAAGAAGGGACTTTGTTGCCTTTCTCCCAAGCTGCTGCCTCCTGGCCACCACATGGGATGATGTAAAAGGGCTTTGTGTTGCTTGTCAGCAAGAAGGCTCCATCTGGGACTGAAAAGGGCATGGATGAGTTAGGTGCCCAGAGGAGATGAAGGGGGGAGTGTGAAGGTGGATGCTGTTTGGGCTGGTGAAGAAGGGTGGGGTTTGACTGTGAAAAAAAAATAAATTGGTTTTGGAAGCAAAGCAGCCCAGTGAGGAAGTGAGATAGATTTGGTGAGGAGAAACTCATCCTGGTGGCAGGATTAAGGTGTTGATGGGTGGCAGGCATGATGGCAATGGCAGTGTGATGGGTGTTGAGCAGCTGGTTGGGATGTTTAAGGAGCAAAGGCTCAGGTTTGTAGTGAGGCAGATGCAATAAATGTGCTCAAGAGGGACTCTGATGGAGATGGTTGGAGAGGGAGAGGAGGGGTCGGGCTCTGCTCCCAAGGAACAAGGGATGGGACAAGAGGAAATGTCCTCAAGTTGTGCCAGGGGAGGTTTAGGTTGGAGCTGGGGAACAATTTCTCCTTGGAAAGGGTTGTCAGGGCCTGTCCCAGGCTGCCCAGGGAGTCCCCATCATCCCTGGAGGGATTTCCAAGCCCTGGAGATGTGGTGCTGAGGGCCATGGGGCAGGGGTGGCCTTGGCAGTGCTGGGGGATTGGTTGGACTCAATGATTTTCAAGGGCTTTTCCAAGCCCCAGAATTCTATGATTCTATGAATAAACAAATCATATCCCAAGTGAATGTAGAGTCAGGCTAAGAACAGCATTTCAGCCTCATCCACAGACACCAAGGGAAGGAGAACACCACAGAAACCACACCAGAGATCTGGAGTGGGCAAGGTTTGAGTTAATACTCAGACATCACCACTCCATTTTTACCAAATGTGGGTTTTTTTTCCCATAGAACAAGGTGTCCTGCCCTCCTGAACAGAAACTGAGTTGTCCCTGAGGGGTAGCAATTAGCCATGAAAGTCCCCAAGCTTCTCAGGGCATCCTGGCCATGTTTTGATTCTGTGTCACAAGGCAGGGCCTTTTCCAGAGGAGTTTTTAAGGGAGATCTTGGTGTGTGAGGGTGGGATTGGATGCAGGGCACTGCAGTTCATCTTCCAGTGGGGTTTGTTAGGGGAAGGACCTGAGGTGTCCCTGGAAGAACACTTGGGACATGGCTTGGACATAGACATAGACATCCAGAATGACAAACACAGGGAAAAACCCATCATGGGAAGATGATGAAGATACTGAGTGCTTGGGATGAGGAGGTAATGGGAGGTTTGTTGGATCAAAACCTGTCTCTGGGCCAATGGTAAATTATATTTAGATAACAAAAGGCTCTGCAGAAGTTTCCTGGTGCAAACTTGCTGGAACCATCCCACAGTGTGTCAGCCCAGGGGACATTTCTGCCTCCTTCAACAAGACTGCCACCATTTCCATGTGACCTCAAAGTCCTGGTGCCCACCTCAAGTGATGAAAACAGCCATGGAAAGCAGCAGATTATTTGATCCAATTGAAAAGTGGCAGAAATAAATCAAAAGAAAAGATATTAAGGCATTGGAGGATCTTGTTTCAGAACATACCTGAGCTCTGAAGAACTCCAAAAAGCATTATGAGTAAAACACCTGCTGGAAAACACTGAAAATGCCCCAGTTTGAAGCAAAACCCAGGGAGAGGTTTTCTGCAGAAGGCATCCAGATCCTCCTGGAAGCCTCTCCATCCCATCCAAGGGGAAAGGAATGGATGAAATGGTCTTGAGGGTCTTGGCTCTTCCACATTCAGGGAGAAGATAAATTAGCATCCTGAGTTGCCATGGTAAATAACACAGCAGGACCCCTGCTTAATGCCACTCTGCAAATAACTTCAATATTGAATTACTGTGATTTTGCTTTGGAGTCTGGAAAGTGGATCCTGTAACCCAGTCAACAGTAGCTGATGGAAGTGATTTTGGCAGCAGCTTCTTAAGCATCCCCTCACCCAGCCAGGCACAAACCAGAAAAATAAGAAACCTGATAGTTTGATTTGCTTTTTTTTTTCTTTGTTTGGGCTTCTTTGTTTGTTTGTTTGTTTATTGTTCTTTGGGTTGGGTTTTTTGAGGGGTTTTTTGGGGTTTTTTTGTATCTTGTAATAGACATTGGGTTGTAGCTGTGCTGCCACTGCTCTTCCTGGGGATGTGGCTTTGCTGGTGAGTAGTGGCAGGAATCCATCTCCCATTAGTCACTGCCAATCCATACACATCTGCCTTATTTATTAAGTATTGACAGAGGGTTTAGAGCAGCACATGGTGGAGGAGAAGCCCTGGTTCTCAGCTCAGTGGTTTGAAAAGCCCTTTGGAGCAACAGTGCTGCAGGGGAAGTGTTGGATGTGGTGAGCAGCTTTGGGAAAACAAACCCTTCCAGGACCCCCTTCCCTTTTCTGATGTTTTCTCCTTGACTTTTCCTCCATTCCCCTCTCCCAGCAGCATCTGTGCTGACTGGGGAGCATCACTGATCCTCTCTGAGCAGGGCAGAACACAACTCCAGAACCTCCAGAAGATTTTGCTCATTCCCCCAGCAGCTTGGAGTGGGGGATGATGCAGATGGACACTGGAGAGCAACATAGGGGAAAAAAAAACCCAGAAATTCTTCATAAAATCTGCCAGCTCTCCACTATGGTTCTTCTGACTGCATAGTTTGGGGTAGTGAGGGGTTACCAGCCCCAAAGCTGATTGTATTTGGAACACAAGCAGTGTCTGGTCCCATTGCTGAAATCAGCATCTCCCAACAGGAGAAAGGAGGAGCAGGGGTTGGCTTTTTGTCTGCTGCCTTTGAGGCTCTGAGAAGGAGGGGAGATTGGGGTGAGGAAGGGATGCAGAGCAGGTGTCTCTGATTTTTTTTTGTCCTTTTTTTAAAACACAACAACAACCAAAAAACCCAGAAGCAACTGAATGATTTACTAAAGAAATAAAAGTTGGGCATAGATCAAAAAAGAAAAAAAACCCAACCAACCAACCAAAATAAAAGGCCCCTTCCAAGTTGGTTCTTCTCTTTCATCCTGGTGTTGATAAAAAATGACAGATTCTTCCCCTTGACAAAAAACCCCCAGTGTTGAGCCTCAGAACAACATGTTGGAACAGCAGTTTCTCTGGGAGATTTCTCACTCATTCACAGGTCCAGAACACACCATGTGCTTCAGCCACCAGACAGGCTTGTCCTGTCAGGCTTTCATTCCTCCCTGGGGTTTCTGGTGGCTGTGGAAGTGGGAACTCAAGATTAGGAGATATTCTGCCCAGCTCCAAATAGTCCTCTATTTTTTCCTGCAGGAATCTCTTCCTTTAAAAGAGCATCACCATAAATCATGGACAAGAACATTCTTCAGGACTTTAGAGGTGATTTGGGACAGGTTGGAGATGAGGAGCTCAGTGTTGGCCTGATCTCTAAAACTTGGACAGCAACAAGAGAGTGAATTTTTACTCAAGTGTTTTGCTGAATTTCCTTGCCCTGGGAAGGGCTCAGCACTCCTAAAAGCAGCTGGGCTTGCTTGGCATGGCATGGGATTGGATTGGTCTTCAAATGAGTCAAGCCTTGGTCTCCAGAGATGGCTAAGATGGATTGTCCATGTTTCCAGCAGCTTTTTCTCTGATGTGGGTGTCCAGAGTTTAAAAGCACCAGAACTGGTAAGTGGCCTCTTCCCCTCTGCTGGATGCTTTTTGAGCAAACTGGTCCAGTGCAAGGTGTCCCAGTACAGGGGGGTTGGACCAGATGACCTTTAAATGCCCTTTCCAACCCAAACTACTCTGTGATTCTCTCATTCCTCTTCTTTCAGAGCACCAGGGACTGTTCTCTGGCTCCAAGATGATTTCTCAAGCTACCAAAACCTTTTTCTCCTTCTCCTGGGGCACTTGTCCCATTGCTCCCCATTGCTTCAAAGCCATCCCTGCAAGCCTGGATGTGTCAACAAGAGGATGCTGTCAGAGCTGCTGGGAGCAGCCCAACAACCCCCAGTTCCAGGGGACATTTGCTGCTGCTGGGCTGGTTTTTAGGGCAGGTTTTCATTATGTGGAAAGTGTGTATCCAAGCTGTCCTGCAGGGTGGCGTGGTGCCTGGATTTACAGTGCTGGCAGCTTTCAATAGCAATCTAGTTTTAATGAAACCAAGCTGGAATGTGGTGCCTAAACCTTTGATTTAAGGCAGATTTCTAAAGGGAAGATTTATGCAAAATTGCCTGATTGGAAATTAATTATTGCAACAGTCAAGCCCGGCTCAAATCATCTTGCAGGGGTGGCTGTGGGAGGCAGATAATTCATGGCAAGAGAGGAGACATTGATTTGAATTCCTTACGTTTCCATTTGGAAGGTTTCCTAGCTCTGAAGGGAGCAGGAAAGGCATGGCAAGGAAAGAAAAGGGTGAGGGGGACTGGCAGTGGGTTGGGGAGTTCCCCAAAGCCCCCCCAAAGAGAGGCACCGTGCCTGAGTTATGGCAAACGTGGTTCTAGCAGGGGGGCAAAACGATTCTGTAAAGTCCAAGGGATGCTTGGAGACCCTGCTGGGAGAGGGAAAAGACGTGTCAGGCTTGGTGAGTGAGGGGTTGGATCTGCAAGTGTGAGGTTTGGGGGTTTTTTTTTGCTACTTACTCTTATTTTTGCTGCAAGGAACCCTTGGGAGGTTTGCTCCTGAAGTGGAGGGGTGCTGTGGGCATGGAGGGGCTCTGTGGGTCTCTGGTCCTGCTTGGCTTTCACAGCTCCTCTGCCATTCCCTGGAGGGATAACCACATTTTGGGAATGGGAGAGGAGCTGAGCCAGCTCCAGGGCTCGACAAGTGATGGGGATATGAAATGGTTACAGTCAGACTGCATCCCAGCATGGTCTGAGCCATGAAAGCTGATCAGGGACATGAAGGGGATCAGATGATCAGAGGGATGGAGCCTCTGTCTCCTATGGAGCCAGGCTGAGAGTTGGGGGTGTTCAGCCTGGAGAACAGAAGGCTCCAGGGAGACCTTAGAGCACCTTCCAGTGCCTGAAGGGGCTGCAGGAAAGCTGGGAAGGGACTTGGGACAAGGACAGGGAGGGATAGAACAAAAGGGAATTGTTTTAAACTGAACATGGGGAGATTTAGGTAAGATCTTAGGAAGAAATTGTTTGGTGTGAAGGTGCTGAGCCCCTGGCTGCCCCCAGAAGCTGTGGCTGCCCCATCCCTGGCAGTGTTGAAGGTTGGATGGGGCTTGGAGCACCCTGGGCTGGTGGGAGGTGTCCCTATGATTACTTCTCACTTTTTTTCTCTCCAGTTCTTAATAGGAACCCAGCAGACTGCTGTGCCCTCAGAGGGGAATTTTAAGCCCCCCCATCCCCCCCTGGGCTTTCAATTATTTCTGGCAGGACTGAGACTCCTCCATCCCTTCACTGCACACTGGGTCACTGCCCCTCTCCTATCTCCTCACCATAACTGGGGACCCCCAGCACTCCTTGGGTTGTTTACCCCTTAGAAAAACTCTGAGACAGGTTCAAGTGCCACTGAGCATCCTCAGGAAGCTTAAAGGACTTGTTCCCTCAAGCCCTGACCAGGATAACCTCTGGTTTGGATTTTTGCTGAGGGTCCAACTCTGCCTCTGTTTACCCAGCCTGAATTTGGGCATCATCGGGGCTGACCCCGAGGCAGGAGAGGGAGGTGGCAGGGAGGAGAAGGGATCAGGTTGGGAAACCCAGCCATGCCTTGGCAAGGTGCCTGCCCTTGGTCTGTCTCACAGTTGGGAGTGATTAAGGGGATGGAATTCTCCTCCTTCCCCTGCTGTGTCCCGCTGGGCTGGATGGCTTGGAGGAGACTGTGGTCTGGGTTTCTCTTCTTCTCTCAGCTGAAATGCTGAGGAAGAGGGAGGCTCTGGCTTGGTTCCTTCTGCTCTTTTCAGCAGCATCTTCACCTCCTCAGCTTCTCTGTTGCCTGCTGAGCTCCAAGTTCAGTTTCCCTCCCTTCGTCACCTGGCTGAGCTTTAGGAAACGGTCCCGGGATAGGAAGGATGCTCCAAATAAGGATGCTCCAAATCTCTGGAGTGCTGAAGGCTACGTCCCTTTGGAAGCTGGCTTGTTTTTCCAGCTTTTTCCAGTTAGCTGCTGATCACTGTGCCATCCCTTCTCCCCCCAAAAATGCACTTTCAGGAATCTCTCTGCTCCTTTCCTCAGCCAGAGGGAGGGAAGCAGGACAGGTACTTCCCCAGCTCAAAAATTAAGCTTGACCTGGAAATGACACCTTGAGGATGGGTGTTGTGGTTCCTCCTCTTTGCCCACACAGTTCCCAAGGGCTTTATGATCCTCCTGGCCAGGCTAAAGCACCTGCCACCTTCTTGAAGGATTTTTCCCAGGAAGAGCTGCTGGGTTTGACCCCATCTGGCTAAAAAGGGTTGGTAACCCAAGGAGGTCGAGCTCCAGCCTAGTGCAGTGTTGTTAACACATGAAAATGGGTCTTTTTAGGGAAAAAAAAAAGAAAAAAAGACATAAAAATGGTCATTTCTCCTTGACTAAAATGTTTACTTTGCCCATTCTGCCAGTGGGCAACAGATAAAGCATAGCAAGGTGGCAGTGATGCCTCCACAGATACTCTCCCAACCTCTGATTTGTTTCTTTATTTTTCAGGTCATTTTAATGCCATGCATTTGCCTGTAATGCAACTTTTGAATGCAATGCATTTTTTTTCTGCCCTGAATTTCCCCCAGCACCTTTTGAACCCCAGAGGGGTTCAGTGGGAGGCTCAAAACACCCCTTTCCCATGGCTCAGGAGCCCCTGGGTCACTCAGCCCCTACTTTGCCCATGGCACAGATGAGATGCTGAGGTCTAATCCACCCTGGTGCTGAGCAGGATCCAGACTTTTCTGGCAGATAATGTGGGATTTAAGCAGGGCTGGGCTCTCCAGTTTCTTAGAATTGACAAGTGGCTTTGAAACACATCAGGGGGCAAGCAGATGGAGCAGACCATGGAGCACACAGTGCATTTCCTAAGGAGGGATGGATAAAAATAAAGAATGGGAATAGTAACAATGAGGAGCAGACAAGTATCTTGTTTTCCTACCCTAGGATGCTATGTGTCCAACAAATAACAGAACATTAAATCTGCTTCAAGAGGGAGGCTGACAGTGTCCTTTTAAGCTAATTAAAGTAATTTTGAGTCGCTTTTTCTTGCTTGAAATGAGGCAGGGTGATTTTCCTGATATTTAGGTCACTCTCAGTGCACAGGCTGGATTTAGCAGTGCAGGCTTTTTGACTAATGTGGCTGGCTTTGCCTGCATTTGTGAATATCTACAGATTTTTATTTTTTTTTTCTTTGTGGATAAATTTATCCCTGAAGGAAAGATGAAAGATGAAGCACTGAGGATTGCTGCTGGCTGTTCTAGGCAGTGAATTACCTCCCTCCTTGGAGCTTGAGGAAAGAAAGGATGGCCTATATTTTCCATGGGAGATGCTGACTAGTTTGACACAGAGATTGTGGTTTTTTTCTCTTTTGTTGTTCCCCATGCTCTAATTAGCTCAGCATTAATGGGAATTAAGTGCCCTATTTAGCTGGAGAAGGTGCCCATGCTAATGGTAGCAGCACAGGCATCAGTGTTTGGGAGTTCTGAGCATGGGGTTTAAGAAGGAGAAGGCACCTTGGGGTGACTCTTTCCTTCTTGGGGAGTTATTTTACTTCTGTGAGTGGATTTCAGACCCAGCTTTCATGGGGCTTTGGCTTTTTATTCAAGGAGCAGCACTGGCTCTGGCGGATGGAAAGGTTCTGGAAGAGGACAGGGGGTTCAGCAGGCTCCTGCCACTTGGCTTTCCATTGAAGTTTTGGGGAGAAGTGGGAGGAATGCCTTTGGGGGAGGTTGTAACAAGGATGGAAAGCAAGCAGCCCCTGGTCTGATGTGAAAAAAAAGCACCTGCTACATCTGAGGAATTCATAGGTAGCACCAAATGAGGGGTCAGGACAAAAAGGACATCAAAACTTGGTCATCTGATGGTCCATCTAGCAGAGTGCCCTTTCCCCTCGTGGCAGGGTGGGGGAAAATAGATAAGTGGTGGATAAAGATGATAAGGAGAGATGCCCATTGCCAAGGTTGCTTCCCCAGGACCCCCCAACAGGGATCTTGGACCAAGGATGACAGCTGGGACATCACATTTCCCTGCCAGCATTGGATCTGCCACCTTGGTGATTCCCCCCAGGAGCCTCCTGATCGTTTTGACCTCCCTGGTATCCAAGGCATTGAATCCCACCAGATCCCAGCCCACTTGAGATGCTAAGGACAGAAATTGGGTTTGGATTCCTACATCTCTAGCAGTGCTGGCGGGGAACCTGCTGGGATGCTCCTGTTTTATGTTTTTACTTAGATGTAAGTGAGAAAAAAAGATTGGTTCCATGAGCTTAGGTGTGTGACAACTGGAACCAGCAGGCAGCTTTAGGCCATAGGTACATCAGTTTACCCCAAAAAAAGACAAAAAAAGGGCATTAGTATCTTGCTCACGAATTAGTCTGACACTTCTTCCCCATGGAAACCTTGCTTTTTTCCCATTAAATAAAAAAAAACCCCATAATTTCATTGAAAAAAATCCCAAGTTTGGGGAATATCACTGAAAACTGTCCCTTTGAGGCCCTTCTGCACCACTGAGCTGCAAGGGCTCAGGGCTTGTCCCATCCCATGCCAGGTCCCCACAGGGTTCATGATGAATTTCTGTGGCTGTGATACCCCAGGGAATCTTTTGTCCAGCTGAAGACCTTTCTGTGAGAAGGAAACCACTTTTTTTTCCAGGAAAAAGAAAAAAAAAAAGTTAATTATTCCTGTTTTTCTTTTTCCTTTTTATTATTCATATAATTATAGGGACTCAAAAGTAGTAGTTGTGGACTCAGAGCTCTGCTGTCTAAAAGGAAAGTCCCTGTCCCATATTTCTTACAATTTCTGTGCAGGACAAGAGACACTGAAATGGTTTTCCAGGAAGGTTCCTGCCCACTGCTTCTGAGGCTTTCCTGGAGGATGTCACCCATCCTTTTATCCAACTTATGGGGCTGCTTTGGCCTGGAGAACACAAAGAGCATCACAGTTCTTTCTATTTATGCCTAAGAGAACCTCTCTCTCCTGCTGTCACCTTCTTCCCTTGGCTTCAAATCCCCTGGAGTTGTAGTCACATCATTTCATCACCAAGGCAACCTCAGCCTTCACTTTGGGGCTAAAGCTTCAGCTTTGCCTTTTGGCTCTGAAAGGCTTCATAAAACTGTCTCCAAATTGACTTGCACGGGAGGATCTGGTTTTTTTTCAGGGATAAACCTCTGGAGAAGGCAATTTTTTTCCTCACCCAGATGGGAAATCCTTAAATTAGAGGCAAAGGATTTTTTTTTTTTTTTTTTTAACTCTCCCTTGGCCTGCTGAATTTCTCCCAGCTTTGATGACTCAGTGACACAGAAAGGGCCAGAGTGTGCCAGAGCCAGTGGAGAGCCTTACTCCACATCTTGCTTTTGCCATGAATCACTTCCAGCTGTTTGAAAGAAGGATGGGAGGAACTCTATGCTTGATAAATTATGCAATTTTCCCACAGGGGAAGTTTCATCCTAATGGGCTGTTGGTAGCTTGTTTGTGCTCTGCCGTCAGGAAATTGATATCCTTTTTTTTTTTTTTTTTCTTTTTTTTATCCCCAGACTGATCTAACAGAGCTGCAGATGCTCCAATGGCCAGACAAATGCCCATTTATTTCCATTTCTTTTCTTCTTTGCAAGCTTTCTGACCCCTGAGCTTGCACAACGCCTCTTTGTGATGGGTTCCACAGCTTCATTAAGCTTTGTAATAACAGATCAGAAATGGATGAGGTGCTCTGTTTGCCATTTAACTGAGATGGGTTGGGTTACTTTGGGGTGTTTTCTTTTGTGTTTTTGTTGGTTTTTTTCTCTAGATATGATGAAAACAGTGAAGTCAGGGATTCCCACACTGCTCTCTCAGGACCGTTCATCATTTTATGCCCTTCTTCGTGTCACTTCTTCTCCCTCTCCACTCAGTGAGCTGTGAATCCCTCAAGGCAGGGGAAAACCTTTATTTTCTGCTCACACAATCATCACAGAATGGGTTGGGTTGGAGGGGATTTTAAAGCTCATCCAGTCCCAACCCCATGCCCAGGGACACCTCCCACCAGCCCAGGGTGCTCCAAGCCCCATCCAACCTTCAACACTGCCAGGGATGGGGCAGCCACAGCTTCTGGGGGCAACCAGGGGCTCAGCACCCTCACACCAAACAATTTCTTCCTAAAATATTAATTTCTGGGCTGAACCCCCTCTCCCCTTAGTGATGTGGAGGCTGGGAAGAGGTGGAGGAAACCTCTGATTCAGCCAAGGGCTCCAGGAGTTTTTGCAGGAGCAGTTTCAGGTGCATCAGGTTCAGCCCCATTTGGAAGATCAGACCTTTCCCTCCCCCTTTAAAGAGGGATGAGAGGGAAGGAAGCTGCATTCAGACTTCATCATCCCATTTTATTTTGGCTTGTGGGCTGAATCGAGTCAAAACAAGATGAAGCAAGACACTGTGAAGTTAAAATAATTGCTTATTTATTTATTTCTCAAAATCCTAATAGTTGATGAGATTAAAAACAATTCCAGGAGGGACTTCAAACTTCCAGCTTGGAATTAATTTTGTTTTCTAGAGATTTTTAATTTTTTTTTGGAGCAACAAATATCCCTCTTGCCCTGGAAACCCTGAGTAAAACCTCCAAATGTCCCCGTGGGCAGATAGGATGAATTATATTACAGTTAAGAAAATTCTGTGTGTCTCAGGGAACGTGGATTTATTTCTTGGCAGGGTTACAAATCCCCTCTGTAGCTCTGAACAAGCCATTTGGAAATAAATCATGGATTTAAACATCAGAGTCCTGATGTTCATTGCACCTTTTTGAGGTGTTCAGAGCCTGCAATGGGACTGAAGTCCCCAGAGAGAAGGGGACAGAGTTTGGGATGCTGGGAGAGATTGTTGGAGATTTGGGGGATTCTGATGATTCCTGCAGGTATCACAACTTTCCAGAATTATGAATTCTTCTTTCCTCTACAGCTGGAGGATTTTCCCTGCATTAATGTCTCAGGAACATGGGTCCTACCTCTCCCAGGTGGTTTGCAGATGGAAGAGGAGGATGCACTCAGGATGGGATGCAGCAGCTGATGGAAATAGCAGGTAGGCTCTAAGTTCTACCACTTTTATTCATGGGGATGGCTTTTTCAGCCTGGAAGAATCTTCTTGGGCAGAAAGATGCTCGGGAAAGTTGGGTAGCAAAGAAAAATCTGATTGGACTTCCACAGGATGCCAAAACCAAGCCTGGGTGCCTTGGCCAGGAGAACATCTCAGTCTTGGAGGCAGCAGATCTGCCAAGGCTGGAGATGTGAGCCCTGACTTTGCAGTCTTGGGAAGACCCTTGACTCAGGGTATATTTTTTTCTGAAATCTTTAATGCAAACCAGAAATACAAGACAGGTCCCTGCTGCCCCATGCCTGGGGCTGGGCAATGCCAAGAGCTGCTGGGTGGGGGCTGCTCCCTCTTGCTGAAGGGCCATTTAATTTGAAATTTGCTGCTCTGTCAGGGCCTGGAGCCACCAATCCCTTGGGCATGGTGAGACCCAGCTGTTTACTGAGCTCTGCACATCCAGGGCATGACAAGGAACTTGGCTGGGTTGGCTTGAGGAGGCTGTTTTGAATCTTCTCTCTTTTTTGTGGGATTGCATCAAGGAGGAGGGGGGTGGGGAGTGGGGGTAAAGAAGGGGGAGAAGTGAATGCAGAGTTGTCCTTTGATGCTGGCACTTGCTGGCATGGTGCTGCAGATGTGGATGGGGTGGCTCCTGCCTTGTAAATGTGCTGAGGGCATGGGCAGTGGGCAGGGTGACAGTCAAATAAATCCAATATTTCTCAGGAATGGGGTGGGGACAATCAACAAAACTTGTGCCTTATGCAACCGCCGGCGGCCTCTCCGACAGATTCAAAGCAGCTGCTGTTGGCTTTCCCTCTTTGCTTTCCTAAACTGGTTGTTTGTCTCTTGGCTGGGGCCTGGGGGATGAGGTGGTGGGGGAGGGAAGAGGGGGAGGAGGCCAGAGATGGGCAAGTGAGGGGATGGTGCCCAAGTCTGCCACCTTTGGAAGAAGAGAGCTGGGCAGCTTGAGGCTTGGCTGAGCTGAGATGAGCAGGAGGGTTCTTGGCATCCCAGGCAAGATGCATGAGTTTGGGAGGTCCATGGAGAACAGGGAGTGGTTGGGATGAGCCAAAAGGATGCTCCTGGAAGCACCAAGTGGAAAGATGCAAGGTGTTACCATTGGGGTCACTCCTAGCAGCTGAAGGACAGGATGAGCAGTGGTGTAGCAAGGTCTTTGGTCACCTCCTCAAGCAAAGAGGAAGAGAAGGGTGATTGTTTTGTTTGGTTTTGTTTTGTTTTGTTTGATTTGGTTTTAAGAAGGAGAAGTGGTCTGGGCAGAGCTTGAGTGGGTGGATGGAAGGGTGGGAGTGGGTCTGGGTGATGCCTCAGGCCATGGATGGGTGGGTGACCCTGCTGAGCTCCCCCTGTCCTGGTGGGTGATCTGCTCAGGGAGATGTGAAGGGGAGGACAGGAAGGTGGGCATGGAGATTTGGATGATTTTGGTTTGAAGATGAGAGGAGCAAAAGACAGGATAAGGGAGGGAAGGAAAGGAAAAAGGAAAGGAGAAAGGAAAGGAAAGGAAAAAGAAAAGAAAAGGAAAGGAAAAAGGAAACGAGAAAGGAAAGGAAAAAGAAAAGGGAAAGGAGAAAGGAGAGGAAAGGAAAAAGGAAGGGAAAAAGGAAAGGAAAAAGAAAAGGGAAAAGGGAAAGGAGAAAGGAGAGGAAAAGAAAAAGGAAAGGAAAAAGAAAGGAAAAAGGAAAGGAAAGGGGAGCAGGTGTCATGGGAAATTCTACAACTGAGCCTTCGAGTCTCCTCTTCCCTACAAGCAGGACAAATCCCCAATTTCAGGCCCAGCAAGGATGCTTGGAGCAGCCTGCTTGAAACTCTGTAGGATGAGAGAACCCCCCATGGCCCAGCCTGTGGCTGTGCCTGCAGGTCCCACAGTACAGCCTGGGATGTGTTTTCCATCCAAACCCAGAGCCAGAAACATCTCTAACACCCCCCTGGGGCTCTGTGGCTTCAGAACCCAACCATGAAGAGGCACAACTGGACACCTCTGATCCAAACCCTTCCCAACCCCAACACACTCACTTTCAGCCACTTATTGCCCCCTTTATTCAGCCCAAGTATCCCCCAGCTTCTTCCTATTAAAATAATAAGATAAACCCCATGCTGATGCAAGGGTCAGCACATCTTAACATCCAGCAGGCATTCCACCAAAACCCCAGGAGCAATCAAATCATCATCCAAACAGCAGCAGCCCAGGCAGATATCCACAAAAAAGCCTTTTCCATCATTCCAAGAAACCATCCCTCAGCTGTCTCCAGCAATCCCACTGTGAATAGATGTCTTCTGCCACTTGCCCAGGTCATCCACAAAGCCAGGGGGTCTCAAACACAGGGAGGAAAGGAAAAAACAACGGAAAAAACCCTGCATTTAGAGTCTTAATGGAGGCAAAGAAATTGCCCAGCCAAGAAACCCCCTCTCTTCACCTGGGGTGGAATGAGCTCCAGGCCCTACCAATGATCCTTATGGAATGAGACAGAGAAAAAGTGGATTTTCTGAGTTCCTTTTGGCCTTGACCAATCTTTAAAGGTGAAACTGGTGTGTTGGGTGTTGTTTGGTGTGACAAGGGGGCTCAGAGTTCAGCCCACAACCAGATTTGGAGATAAAGTGGCAAAGAGGTTTGAGCATTCAGTTCCTTTTCATTTATTCCAAGCCCAGCTGCCTCCTGGCAGTGAGGGGTTATGTGATATATCAGTGCCATGTAAAACACCTTCCAGCACATCACCTCTCTGTTTTCCAAGGCTGGGTTTTATCTGCATGGTTTGTTTGCTCTCTGGGCTGGTAGCCACCTGTTTGAAAGGTCTCCTGGTTTTGCATATTCCTCTGAGCAACCAGCTCCTTGCTGAGCTTTGGGTTTCCAACCTCTCTGCCTCTTTCATCTTTGCTTGCTGAAAAAAAAAACAAACCAAAAACCCAAAACAAACCAAGAGGAAATACCTGCACAGATGTGGTTTTGTTTTACTCTTTGAGCTTCTCTGGTGGAAAGGTCAAAAGGAGGAAGAACTTGCTCTCTATCCTGGGTTTCTCACCAGCCTGGGATTTGTTTTCCTATCAGGAAATCTTTGTGGGCAGAGCTGGTGTCTGCCAAGTGCTTGATGCTGGAGAAGACAGAGAGCTGAATCCTCACCAAGGTGCAGAGGTGGAAGGCTCAGTGTGTGCAGCAAATCATCATCCCCATGGTCATGGACCCCCCCACAGCCTTGTGGGGGACCTGATGCCACTGGAATCCCAAACTGGTTTGGGTTGGAAGTGACCTTAAAGCTCATCCAATCCCAACCCCATGGGCAGGGACACCTCCCACCAGCCCAGGGTGCTCCAAGCCCCATCCAACCTTCAACACTGCCAGGGATGGGGCAGCCACAGCTTCTGGGGGCACCCTGGGGCTCAGCACCCTCCTGGAGAAGCTTTTTTTCATGTATTTTTCTTGTGGTTGAGAAATGGAAGGTGAGCTGAGGAAGCAGAGTGGTGACAGGGTTGAAATAGAACAAGAAGTGTTGTTCAGGATGAAGGCAGAAAAAGTTCCTGAAATGTTTCTGCTCTGTAGTTGGGGAGAACCTGAGAATGTAATCACAGCCTGGATGGTGAAATGTTTTCCATTCCAGCAGAACCCCTCCAGGGGGGCTTTGGGCAGCAGCTATTAATTCCTGACATGGTTGGCTTGAGATAACAGCACCCAGGAGTTTTAACAGAACCACCTGAGGAGGCCTCTGGAATATTAATGATGGGTTTGTTAGTTTGGTTGTTGGGTTTTTTGAGGGGTTTTTTTTCTGTTTTTTTTTTTTTTTTTTTTTTTTTTAGTTGGTTTGGGTGATTCTGAAACCTGGGCTGGTGCTGTAACTCTGTTTTTCAAAAGGTAAATGGGATATCTTGAAAAAGTGTAAGGCTGTCAGCCTGGCACCAGTCCCAGGCAAAATTATGCAGAATCTCACACAGGATGCAATAAATTCAAGGCAGATAATTAATAGAGGAAGGAAATTAAAGGAGGGTAAGGGAAGTAAGGAAGCAGTAATACTGTCAAGTGGGTTTGGTACTTTTTTATTTATTTATTTTCAAAGCAGATTACCAGGTTTTTTTTGCAGCATTCTAACAGGCTTTGATCTCATAGGTCTTGTCAGAAAGCTACAGAAAGTGTTGCCTTCACATTGGATTGGCTGCAATGCATGAGGGAGACATTAATTAGCTTTCCAGCTAGCTAATTAATAGGATTCAAAGGGTAATTGTATCACAGTAATAAATGGAGTGGCCATGTTTCCACTGGGCTTGGGTAGAAAGCGTTTCCCTGTTATTTAACATCAGAATGAATGACCTGAATTAAACACACATTCGTTGCTGATCAAAACCTTTCAGATGACCCAAAGGGTGGGAAAATCCCAAAGGATGATGGAAGGAACTCTGTAATGCAAAAAAAAGAAAAAAAGAAAAAAAAATTGGATTCTTTTATTGCCATGCAGTGAGGGTCCAAGTGGTAGACAACAGCAATCCATGGGCATGATGAACTTTGGGAGTTTGGGGGTGTGGTGGGAATCCTCTGAATCTGGTTTCCCACCAGTGTTGGTGACCAGAGGGACAAGTTGACCCTGGTGTGCAGAAGTGGTCTGGAAACATCAAGTGTGGGAAGTATTGTGGCATCTGGGAAGGGCTGAGAGAGTCATGGGATGGTTCCTAGAAAGGAAAGATCAACAGCAGGCAAAGACAGTGGGATTTCAGCTTTCAGTGGACAAAGGGGGCATTTCCCTGCTTTTGGCATTCAGGAAATGTGGGTTCTCTGGTGATCTTGGCTTTGTCTGCTGGTAGTGGGACTGAGTCTCCATAATGAGGTATTTCAGAGTTCTTCCTAAAAGGAGGATGGAGCCAGGGGGCAGTCGGTCAACAAATGTAGTAACAAGTGATGGAACAGAAGGAAATGACCCCAAATTGTGCCAGGGGAGGTTTAGGATGGAGCTTGGGAACAATTTCTCCCTGGAAAGGGTTGTCAGACCCTGGCCTGGTGGAGTCCCCATCCCTGGAGGGATTTCCAAGCCCTGGAGATGTGATGCTGAGGGCCATGGGGTAGTGGTGGCCTTGGCAGTGCTGGGTTGGACCTGGTGACCTTTTCCAGCCTAAATGATTCCATGGTTCTAAGAACAAATCTGATCCTAATCTCTGAATGCCTCCATGGTGTAGCAAAGAGGAGACTTTTCCAGGGCCCCATGTCTCCAGCCTTGTCCCTGGGTGTTGTGGTCACCATGGAAATTTGTCCAAATCTGTCCAAATCAGATCTGAAAGGCAACAAGGGTATCTCCAGAGCCCAGGGGGAACTTAAACACAAAAGGAGACAAATCATAACTTCAGTGTGTCCACATCAAATGGTCTTTCCTGGTTTTGTCCTCTTCTTGATTATACTTTTAAAAAATTATTTTAGTTCTGTTTAAGGATGACGTTTTTCATGAATGAAAATTAACCTTTTGACTGATTTGTGGGACAGCTTCAGGAAATAAGATGCTTACATGTTCTTTGCTACTTTCCTTAAAGCAACAAAATAATAATTGTTAAAGCTGGGCAAGACTGTAAGATAAAGAAGACCTGAACCTTTGTACAGAAACAAACCCTTTTATTTCACCCTGCCAGCCTGTAAGGAGACTGATAACTCGTGTTTGTCCTGGGCATCTCTTCCAGAAAGTCATTTAGCTTTGAACTCAAGAACTTTAAACGCCCCTTCAGGCACTGGAAGGTGCTCAAAAGTCTCCCCAGAACCTCCTCTCCTCTTCTCTTCTCTTCTCTTCTCTTCTCTTCTCTTCTCTTCTCTTCTCTTCTCTTCTCTTCTCTTCTCTTCTCTTCTCTTCTCTTCTCTTCTCTTCTCTTCTCTTCTCTTCTCTTCTCTTCTCTTCTCTTCTCTTCTCTTCTCTTCTCTTCTCTTCTCTTCTCTTCTCTTCTCTTCTCTTCTCTTCTCTTCTCTTCTCTTCTCTTCTCTTCTCTTCTCTTCTCTTCTCTTCTCTTCTCTTCTCTTCTCTTCTCTCTTCCTCTCCTCTCCTCTCCTCTCCTCTCCTCTCCTCTCCTCTCCTCTCCTCTCCTCTCCTCTCCTCTCCTCTCCTCTCCTCTCCTCTCCTCTCCTCTCTCTCCTCTCCTCTCCTCTCTTCTCTTCTCTTCTCTCCCTCTCCCTCTCCCTCTCCCTTTCCCTCTCCCTTCTCCTCTTCCTCTTCCTCATTTTCTTCCTCTTCCTCTTCTCTTCTCCAGGCTGAACACCCCCAAATCTCTCATCCTGGCTCCAGACCAGAGCTTCTCCAGTCCTCTGACCATCTCTTGGGCTTCACTCCAACACCTCCATGTCCTTCTGGTGTTGGGGACCCCAGAGCTGGACCCATCACTGCATATCAGAGAGGAGCAGAGTGGCAGAATCAGCTCTGGAGGAACACATCTTCTGGAGCTCTCAGTTACACAAAGCTGGGAGTACCAGGAAACAGGATTTCAGAAACAGCATTAAATCCATCCTAACGATTGGGCTAATTAAGGAGGAGCGGAGCCTTCCCCTGCTGGGAGGTTTCCTCAGCCCTGTGGTTATTCATTACAGCATTTGTGATTTTTCCATCTGAGATGGCCTCAGAATTAGTGGGTGGAGGAATTATTTCCTAGACACAGCGTGGTCCCTGCTGGGCTGCAGAGGCAGTGGGGTGGGAACTGCCTCAGACACTGTGACCTCCAGCTATGGCATGAGTCAGGACAGAAATTACTCTCCTCTGTCTCACCAAAAGGTGGCTGAGCTCCTGAGGATGATGAAGGAGGTGGTGAAGGGGTGGGGAGATCCAAGAGGATGTTTTTGTGGGTTGGTGTTGAACAAGAAACTCTCCTTGGCTCTGGAGTGCCAGCAAGAGGAGATGCAGCTGCCCTACAAACAAGTGGGAAGCCCCAGTTTGAAGAGAGTTTGAAGATATCCTGCAAAATAGTTTCTCTTCAACTTCAGCTGCCCCTGGTCTTCTTGAGCTCTGTTATTGGGAGGTCAGGGAATCAGCTCTTTTCTCCTTGGTGTTCCCTACCAGAGCTTGTAGACATCAAGCAAAAGAGGGCAAAACCTGATTATGGCAACAGAGTTTGCTCTGACACCCTGAGAACAACCAAAGCCCCATTGCATTGGCTGAGAAAAGGTCTGGCACATAACTCCAAGCTGAAGTTCAACCCTGGGCATTCAAAGTGCTGATGGGCACCAAACTCCAGAGAATAACTGAACTCCAGTAAAATCTGTGAGAAACCTTTGGGTTTCATACAATGATGGAATGGTTGGGGTTGGAAGGGACACTAAAGATCATTTACTTGAAGAGAAGAACTGAAATAATCATAGAATGATAAACTGGTTTGGAAGGGACCTTAAAGACCATCCAGTTCTACCCCCCTGCCATGCCCAGGGACACCTCCCACCAGCCCAGGGTGCTCCAAGCCCCATCCAACCTTCAACACTGCCAGGGATGGGGCAGCCACAGCTTCTGGGAGTAACCAGGGGCTCAGCACCTGGTGATGTATCCCTTGGCTGTTGAGAGAATTTTTGCCTAAATTCAGAAAAAAAACCCAACAACCCAAAGGTTGTGTTATAACACAACCCAATCTACTGATGCCCAATCAACTGGCAGTCTTTGGGCACCCTTCATTTGCAAGCTGCCACAGATGGGAACTTATCTTTTGCTTCATGAGCTTCTGCAGGAGGTTTACAAGAAGGTTTTCATTGCAACTTCCTCCCTGGGATTTTATTTTTTGCCTATTGTAAACATCTTGGCAATTACGGGCTCAAATCTAATAAAGACATCAGGAAAAGAGTTATCCCAATTAGGAGCTGGTGATGAATCTCCATGTAGCCTTACAAGACCTTCTTTCATTTCCCCAGTGATGTCTGGCATGAGAAGATGTCCAGACTGACACATTCAGTCAGCAGCCTTGCTGAGAGAGAACATCTGTTTGGGTGAATGCAACCCAAAAGAAGTTGGTTTTACTCTTGGGAGAAGGTAGGAGCTTAGAGAAAGAGCTGAAAGCCAAGTGTCTTCACTCACAGCCTCCACCAGGCTGCTGACGGGGCCAATCTTTGTCAAAATACACTCTTCCCAAAAGGTGATGAAAGGAAGAGTTTGTGAACCATGAAGGTTTCTCTGTCATTCACTCTTTCTCCAAACCACAAGGAGATTCTTTCTTTACTCCAACGTCGGGGCACGGATCTCCTGTGCTCCTTGCCAGTCATTACCCTTGGAGATTTTGGGTCCTTCCTGCTGTTTTTTTATAAGAATGGGTATTCAGCTGCTTAAAGACATCTACTGTGCCAATCCTTTCAGCACAAGGAGCATCTTGGCCTCTTGGTGGCATTGGTGAAGTGAGGTCTCAGCTTTGACCTTGCTGTTGTACCAAGGCTGAGCTCCTCTTCCAGACTTAGCATCCTAGTCTAGCTGGAGATGTCCCTGCTGACTGCAGGAGGGTTGGGCTGGGTGATCTTTCAAGGCTCCTTCCAACCCAAAGCCTCAAATCTGTGACTTCTTGTCCTGCTTCCCAGTTGCTTTTCCTCAGCTCCCACCCAACTGGGTTCATGCTGGTGGAGCAGCCAACACAAAATGGTTCTTCTTGTGTAGTCCTGCTCCAGCCAGCCAGGATTTCTCACTTTTCATAAGGAAAAAACCTTCAGGTTTGTCCTGTTTGGTCCAGCAGACCAACAGCTCCATTTCATTTTGCCTCTCCATTGCAAGCTGCCCTGTGAAGTAATTCCCAGCAGTGTGAAGATGTTGACAAATGCCAGCAGAGTGACAGAGCAGCCACACTACAGCTGGAGATTTTCTTGTGTGTTTTGTGTGGTCCTTGGACAATGCACAATACAAAACTGAAAATGCTTTCTAGGAAAATGTCTCTGTTGACAATTCACCAGAAATTTCAAAAAAAATAAAAAGGGTTTGTAGGGCACAGTGCCCTTGGGCAGAAGAACCCAGTTCTTGTGGGCCAAAGCCAAGGCCAGTTTGTGTACATCGTGTTCCTCTCTCACTTCTGGCCTGGACCCCATCAACCAAGGTGCAATTCCTTGTAGGGTATCCTGAGATCCACCCCATGGCATGGGAGAGCCAAGTGGGGCTGGAAGGGTCCAGGATATAGTCCAGGACATCAATATCAAGCCCTGCTGGGATGACAGCAAGGTGGCTACGAGTCATCTCCAGGCTTCACACCATCTGAGATCCCTCTGAGGAGCCTTTCCTGAGCTAAAAAGCCAAACTTACCCAAAATGTCATTCATGGGCCCACTGTTTCCATGCAAGTCTTGCTCCTGCTTACTAGATGAGCACAATTCAGGAGCTGTAGGACCACAATAAAGTTTTAACTAAATTCCAGGGAGTCTGTAGCTTGCAACTCTGTCTTTAAAAACATATTTTTGCAGCTCAACATCCTTGACTCCCAGGGACTCATGAATAGAGAAGAAACTTCTGAGTAACCAAATAATATCCTTAAAACTGCTATGACTCCTGCAAAAAATATATATATATTTACATTCCCTGTCTAGCTGGTTTAATCATGTAACAATGACTGTTATTAACTTGTCTTCTGCTCTTGCCATTTGAGATGATGGCCTTGGATGCCTGAGTGGGGTATTATGTGATTCAGTTCTTGTAAATGTGCATTGCTCTCAAGTTCTCAAGTGCCTGCCCCTCAGTTAGCTCCCTGAATTCATCCAGTCCCAGGCAGTCTGGGCAAACTGGAGAAGAAAATGAGGTATTTAGGGAGAAATAGAAAGATTAAGTCCTCTCCTCCTCATCTGGATCAGTGTCTCATGGAGGAATCCTGATTTTTAAGAGATCTGGGGGATGTTTTTCTTGTGGTTGACAATAGCATCACCCTATGTGGCTTCTCAAGTGTCTATAAAAGCTCCTCAGCATCCTGGGCACCCTCATTTCTTGGTGAGGAATCTTGTATTTCTGAAACCTACACTTCCCAGCCTATTTAGGCTCCAGGTTGCATCTCACAAGTGTCACGAGAGAGAAAGTGAGTCCCTGACTGTGCTCATCTTCAGACCCTGACCTCATGTTCCCAGGATTCACCCCAAAAATGTGGCATATTGAGCAGATCTCACTCCCCTGACTGCCTGACCTCCCCCTTCTCACACAGCTCAATGGAATTGGACCCTAATTTCCTTAGGAAATTGCCTTTCAGGGAGGGAAAAAATTCTCTCTACCTGTTTATCTCCTTTCTTAGTAATAAAAAAACCCCAATGTGGAGCTTGGGTGAATATTTTTTTCCTTCCTCAGACACTGGCATCCAAGCCTGAGATATGGAGTCTGTAATAATGTTGATTTGTTTAAACTTTTTTATATGGTTCCATGGCAGTCTCCAACTGAGTTATCAGGAGGGCAGTATTGTGAGACAAAGGGAAAAGAAACACCAGGACAAGAAGTTATTCTGGAGAAGCATCAGGAAAGCTGGAGTGTAACAGAAACCCCAGCTGCACCCTGCAAAAACACCACTTGGGGACAACACTGGAAAAGCAGGAAAACCAGTAAGAACCCAGCAGGAGGGTCTGAACATTCCCTATCAGGTGGCCCCCAAAAGTTAAGGATGTTCCATCCTTGGAAGGGTTCAAAGCCAGGTTGGATGTGGTTTGGAGCAACCTGGACTGGTAGGAGATGTCCCTGCACACAGCAAGGAGTTGGAGCTGGATGAATTTTAGGATTCCTTCCAGCCCAAACCAGTCTGGGATTCTAGGAACCCAGTTACCCCATCAGGCTGCTCAGCATCACCTGGGCAACCTCCAGCCCAGCCCAGCTGTGTTCCCAAAGCCCAGGAAGATTTCTGTACCAAGAGGCCACCAATCTGGACACCTCCAGCTGCTCCTCATTGATCCATCTCCTTACCAGGAGGAGAAATACTGCTTAGCACCCAAAATTTTTACCTCCCCAGGCTGTTGGATCCCTGGGCTTTAACCCAATGAGCTGAGGAGCTTCCCCCAGGGCAAGGTGTAAATTAATTTATAGGAAAAAGCTGAGGGCAGAGGGCAGGTGGGTGGGGAGGTTTTCCTCCTCCCACCCTCATTAGGGGACATTTCTGGGGGCTCACTCTTCTTCTCTAGGGGGGAGAGGAGCTGCTTCTCCAGGGTTTGGGGTGATGAATGGGATAACCCCTTCAGGAGCCAGCAGGAAGAAAGGAGAGGGAGGGGGCTGTGTTCTCCATCCCCTGAGTTCTGGGAAGATGAGAAGTGAGTCCAAGGAGATCCTGACTAATGAGAGCCAGCTCTCTGGCCAGCAAGGTAAGTTCCAATTTTTGTGTTTTGCTGTTTTCTTGTCATTTTTTTTTTTTTCTGTGGCTGTTTCAGGGGAAGGGAGGTGATGGCAAGCAATGTGAATGATTTGGCTTTGTGTCAGGCTGGGGGAGCCAGTGGCAAGCTGTTGGAGGACTTGGTTAAAAGCCATCTGGTTTCTGATCCATTGGTGGTTATTTCTAATGGCTTTGGGATGGTTGGTTTTGTTTGGGTTGGGTTTGAAATCTCTTCTTGAGAAGCACTTCTTGTTTATTTCCCCTGTCCTGAGAAAAGCAAGGCTTGGGGGTGATAACCATGGAGACCTTGCAAAGCTGTAGGATGATGAGGAACAATGGTAGGGACAGAGGGGAGGGAGGAAAACTTTCTTCTCTTCACACAAAAGCTGATATTGGGCTGGGCATCACCTGAGAGATGTCTCCCAATACAAAGCTGTTGTTCTACATCCTACATTTAACTTTGTACTTCTAGATGGTTGTAAAAAAAAGAAAAATTAAAGCTGGTGGAAGCAGAGAGATTCCACCAGAGCCTGGGCAGTGTTTCTTCTCTCTTAAGTAGTGGTAACTCCAGTTGTGCTTTTCAGGAAAAAAAGCAAATAGCTCCTGGGAAGAAATTTCCCAGTTTTTGCTTGGAGGAACAGCTAAGAAAGCTCCTTGTGCCTCCTGTGGTAGCCCAAGCTTATGGGCAGGGGGATATTTGAGCTAATGCAGCAAGATTTTCCTCCCCAGACAAAGCCAAATGTATGAGCAGGCAATGGGGGATTCTACCTAATCCCTTCTGAGAACCTGGGCTGGAAGGGGATGTAATAAACCAAGTGTGAAAGGAGCCCCTCATGGGCAGGGATGGGGCCATAATTTGTGGAATTCTGCATGGAACAAGCTGGTCCAGCTGCCTTGGGAACAATGGGAGAGGTGGAGAAACCCTGGGGATGGATCCTGGGGTTACTTCTCCAAGAGAGCAGCCTCTGGGTTGTGTTTTCTGGCTGAAAAACCACCTTAAAGGGAATGGTGGTGATGGGGGAATGGGGAGACTTCTTCCAGCACTTCTTCCATAAATCTTTTTCTCATTAAACCCTTCCTGATGGGTCTTGATAGACCAGGTAGCTCCTGAAAAGAAAAAGAATGAGGGATGTGGGGTTCCAGGTGGGAACCTGTGGAGAGGAGACATGAAAGGAGTTGGATATTTGCTCCTTTTTTCCACCAGGGTCTGGGGTACAGCTGGGAGGGAAGGTATCCCTGGGTATGCAACTGGCAGCCTAGGAAAACATCCTTCCAACCCCTTAATTTGGGGTGGTTTTTTTGCCTTTGGGTGTGTTGTAGCTGGTGAGAGGTTCAGGTGGGGTTTATCAGGTAATTAAGTTCTCTGCTCCACCTTCTCCCCTGTCCCTTTTGCTCTGGAGTTCTGGTGTATCCTGCAAGCCCCTCACCTGATTCTGCTTCTTAGTCCTTGATCCAAGGATAACTGCTGTGAAAAGAGGGGATTTCCCTCCTTCCTGGGGACTTCTTGGGTCCCTTTGGCTGGGGAGAGGCTGCAGAAGAGCAAACTGTCCCCCAGCTCCTGGCTGGAGGAGGAGGAGAAAACTTCTCCCTACATAGCCCTGGGAGAAAATCCCATGGAAACAGTTCCTGGGACTGGGCTAAGTTGGGTTTTTTTGTTTGGTTGGTTGGTTTTTTTGTATCTATTGGCATCTCTGGTGTCATCCCTGGGACTGGTGTGTGGTGTCTCGACACCAGCCCTGGGGAAACTGCAATGGGATGTTTTCTTTCGTGGGATAAGAGTGAGAAACGCTTAATAGCCTCTGGTTTGGGGTGGTGGTGGCCTGTCTGGGTGAAAAAGGAGGATGGTGTTCTCATGGAAGCCTCAGATAAATGGTTCTTGGTAAAAACAAGCCACATCTTATTGTTTATCATTGGGAAGTGAGGTCACAGATTATTTTTTTTTTATTTATTTAATGTTTTTGGGGTTTTTTTTCCCATTTAATGTTTTCAAGTGGATTATTTTCAAGGGCCAAGTGATCTTCTTGTGGAAGAAAGGTTCCTGGGTTGTAGCTTATTGCAACCAGCACCTGCTGACCCCTCCCCCAAACCTCCTGAGGGCCCCAGAATGGCAGCTGAACAGCACCAGAACTGCTTGGGTTTCCTCCTGGGTGAGGAATCTGTGTGGGTATAGGAGCCTCCAGCCATCCAGATGCCTGCTGTGTTGAGGAGATGAGGATGTGTTGTGCTTTGGGGAATTGAAGCTGCCATGTAAATACGATGGTTGGAAGGTCTGCTGGAGCTTGGAGGGAGCTCTTGGAGCATCTCCTCCCTGCTAAGCCCTGGCAAGGGCTTGAGTCATTCTCATGTCTGGGGTTTTCTCATCTCTGTGTGGCTCTTTCAAAAAAAAATAAAAAAGAAAGAAAATTCTGTGCAGTTGGAACTAATGGCTGTCTGTTCCCAGAACAAACCAGAAAATGACATCAGCCCTTCCCATGGAGGCAATGAAGGCCAAAAAGCCTCCAGATGTCACGCACTGGGTTTTATTTTATCTCCGTTGGGCTACGGGGACTCTTCCTTAACAATTCCCAGCTAATGAATAGAACAAAACCCAGAAATCTGCACTGGGTTAGAAAGAAATGAATGTGCTTTTAAAAAAGCACAACACGTGTTGACACGGGTGTGCTGGGGCTTGTGGCTGGAGCCAGCCAGGCAAGAGGTCTATTAGGAACACATGGGGGCTCTGAAGGATGCTCTCTGAAAGATCCTATAGGTGTTTCAACTTAAACATCCTCTCCCAGGCCAGGCAGAGTGGTTTTACTGGTGGTACATCACCTCCTGATGTACCATTCCCAGCTTCAAGCCTTTTTGCTGGAGGACTGAGCAGGACCCCCAGCTCCTGCTGTGAGAACATCTTCACTGCTGCCTTCCCCAGGCTAATCAAATCAAGCTTGTTGCCTAATTGAATGGAAACAAAGAGGCAGCTGATATGTGGCATCTGTCAGCGACCTCAGGAGGAGGTAGGGATGTGACTGGTGTGGTGGGCAAGAGCACTTGGAGGATTTCCTGGGATGTTGTGTTTCCTGGGAAATGTCCCTTGAATTAGGGTTGGGTGTTACCAGGCTGGGAGTGGGTTGCTCAGCCTCAGTAAGGAATAACTCCTTGGTCATTACATTTTCATTAAGAAAAATAATCATTACCTGACCACGTCATCTTCTTTAAAAGACAATAATAGATTTATAATGGGTAATGAATAAAATTCCCTGTCATTTGTAGCACAGGGTTACTGCGTTCTTAGTAAGAGGCCTTTAGGGGTGGAGAAGGGTTAGGAGTATTTTTTACTCACTGTAACTTGAGTGAAATCAGAGGTAAGGATGTAAGGGACCTGAAGGCTGTGAACCATTATCCTGGTTGGTGAAGGTGAATGCCAGGTGAGGATCCAGCTCCTGGCTGAACATGGGGTTGATCCAAGACCAAACTACCTGACAGCTGCCTCCATTGCTCATCTTGGTTTTTATTATAGGGTAGAAGAAACATGGAGGCTTCATTTTCCCCAAAAAGTCTTTTTGAGAGGCTCCAGGTAAATTCTTAGCTCTGTCAGAATGAAAGCAATGCTGCTGCTCTACCTGAGGAACTTCTTGGTCTGTGATGGAGAGACAGACAAGAGACTCAGGACCTGAGCAACCTGCAGCTCTCAGAGCTGGCAGATGTCTTGCTGGATGAGCTCTATCTGAGGTGTGATGAGTGCTGCCTGGTGGAAAAGGACCTGGAGGTGCTGGTTGACAGTGGCTGAACATGAGCCAGCATGTGTCCTGGTGACCAAGAAGGTCACCAGCATCCTGGATGGATGAGAAGGGATCATCACCATGTGCTGGACACTGCTGAGGCTGCTCCCCAGGACCAGGCATTGAGGGGATGAAGCTGGGGAAGGGTCTGGAGCACAAATCTGCCCAGGAGCAGCTGAAGGACCTGGGGGGGTTGATCCTGGAGTGATGGGATGAGGGGAGAGCTTCTGGCTCTCTGCAACCCCCTGAGAGGAGGTTGGAGCCAGGGGTGGTCAGGCTCTGCTCCCAAGGAACAAGGGATGGGACAAGAGGAACTTTTGGCCTCAAGTTGTGCTAGGGGAGGTTTAGGTTGGAATTTAGGAACAATTTTTCCCTGGAAAGGGTTGTCAGGGCCTGGCCCAGGCTGCCCAGAGAGTCCCCATCATCCCTGGAGGGATTCCCAAGCCCTGGAGATGTGGTACTGAGGGCCATGGGGCAGTGGTGGCCTTGGCAGTGCTGGGGGAATGGTTGGAGTTGATGATCTTCAAGACCTTTTCCAGCCTAAACAGTTCTGTGTTTTTCTAGTGTTTACAGATCACTTGAATACTGGCAAAGGTTTTTTTTCCATGCTAATTGAAGTGATCAGAAGGCTAAGGGGAGGTAATTGCACTTTGGTGGCTGAGTTGGACTGGTTCCCTTTGTCTTCATTTCTCTAGCAGTCCCTTGCAGCTTTGAAGCTCAGACTGCCTGGTGTTTGAGCTCACTGCTGAACTAAAACAATGCCTGAACTCATCTTTGTTTTCCTGAAATCCAGGCTGGCTTGTTGGGAGCTCCTGTTTCTCCTCTTGCCCGTGTAAATGTTTTATGAAGTGAGTTTAAAGTCAATAAACTCTTCCTGTTTAACGTCTGCCTCGCCGCCCTAGGAAAGATGCTGTATAAAAACATCAGACCTCTCACCCAGCCCATGGCTTATCTCTGCTTCCCTGCTAAGCCTGATAGCAAAACTCAGCTACTAGGAAAAAAAAAATTAAAAAAAAAATCCCAACTTAAAGAGAAAATAAACTTGTGTCTTCCTCTTAACCCTGCTGCACAGGTTGTGTAGGAACACCGAGTATGGGAATTGCTCTGAAATGGGATTTCAGGGGTGGCTGAGCCTCAGATCCTGATGGGAAGGCTCATGGGGAAAGTTGGTTTGTGGCTGATGTGGAGAGGGAGCACCCAGCTTGCTGCTTTTCAGCAGGAGGAGTGAAATTGGAGTCGTTGCAGTGTAAGCCAAGAGGGGATGATGCTGAACCTGAGAGGGCTGAAGAAGAGTTCTGTGCTTTTTAGCCTGCTTTGCTCCTTTCTGATGTTGATTCCTGCTGGTTGTGGCTGGGACCTCAATGCTGTGGAATTAGGAGAGGGTTTCTCTTCTGGACTAGAAGGTCAGAGTCCTGTCAGCAACTGGTACCAACCCAAGTTCCATGCTCCCAGCATCTCCCTGCACTTGCCCAAGGCCAAAGGTGGCTGCAAATGCCCATGGCTGATGTGATGCAGCTCCTGCTCTTGCTTTGCTCCTGTGTGTAAGGTGTTGGCAAGGGTGTCCAGAAGGTTTGAGTTTGTCCTGCTTGCTGCTCTTGACTCCTTAGTTTGCAGGAGGGGGGAAGGAATGAATAGACACATACACATTATATGTATATGTATATATACTTTATTTTTCTTGTTCCCAGATCCGTACAATGCTTTTCTTCCTTCATCTGAGGGGGATGGCCCCTGTGGGAGGTGTTATTTAGACTCTTGCTCTGCTCCATCAGGGGAAATGTCACCTCGAGAGTGCAGCTTACACACAACCCATCAAAGCAAGGATGATGCTGTGGTGAAGGAAAATCACAGATTGTTGGGGTTTTTTTTTCTTGCTGGTTGTGCATGTCTGGGTCTGAAGGAGATGGTGATGATTTTCAGACTGTCTGATTCTCTGGAAAAAGCTTCCTGACACCAGCAGTGTGGCAGCTGCCTTGCTGCTGAGGGTCACCTCCTTGGCCTTCACCAAGGTGACAGGAGCAGCTTATCTGCAGCTGGGTTGGGTTGAAGGAGACACCAAGAGCTTTCTAGAGACCCTCTGCCTTTTCAACTTCTTTCTGAGAAGCAGCTTTAGCCCCAGTTGCAAACAGCAGGACCTGGCATGTGCTTTTT